>NW_022983453.1:0-102500 GCF_011762595.2 Tursiops truncatus | reverse complement strand
GGGGGGGGGGGGGGGGGGGGGGGGGGGGGGGGGGGGGGGGGGGGTGGGGGGGGGGGGGGGGGGGGGGGGGGGGGTGGGGGGGGGGGGGGGGGGGGGGGGGGGGGGGGGGGGGGGGGGGGGGGGGGGGGGGGGGGGGGGGGGGGGGGGGGGGGGTGGGGGGGGGGGGGGGGGGGGGGGGGGGGGGGGGGGGGGGGGGGGGGGGGGGGGGGGGGGGGGGGGGGGGGGGGGGGGGGGGGGGGGGGGGGGGGGGGGGGGGGGGGGGGGGGGGGGGGGGGGGGGGGGGGGGGGGGGGGGGGGGGGTGGGGGGGGGGGGGGGGGGGGGGGGGGGGGGGGGGGGGGGGGGGGGGGGGGGGGGGGGGGGGGGGGGGGGGGGGGGGGGGGGGGGGGGGGGGGGGGGGGGGGGGGGGGGGGGGGGGGGGGGGGGGGGGGGGGGGGGGGGGGTGGGGGGGGGGGGGGGGGGGGGGGGGGGGGGGGGGGGGGGGGGGGGGGGGGGGGGGGGGGGGGGGGGGGGGGGGGGGGGGTGGGGGGGGGGGGGGGGGGGGGGGGGGGGGGGGGGGGGGGGGGGGGGGGGGGGGGGGGGGGGGGGGGGGGGGGGGGGGGGGGGGTGGGGGGGGGGGGGGGGGGGGGGGGGGGGGGGGGGGTGGGGGGGGGGGGGGGGGGGGGGGGGGGGGGGGGGGGGGGGGGGGTGGGGGGGGGGGGGGGGGGGGTGGGGGGGGGGGGGGGGGTTTTTAGGGGGGGGAGAATACCTTAAACCTGGGGGGTGGAACCCGTGGAAGGGTCTTCATTTGCTCACCGAACCTCTCCAATCCTATCACTGCTGCGTTTATGCCCCTGTACACATGCTTGATTCTCTTTCGGAGACATAGCAATCCATAGGTTTTAAGATACTTACTAGTCAGGTACATTCTTAGGCGTTTAATATGCGGTGTTGAGTCCATTTCGTTGAGCAAGGAGTAGCTCTTGTCTATTCCATTTGGCTTAAGGAACTTTATCTGTGCTCATTTCAATCTCTGGTTTTATGCAGCACCCCAACTCACCTTTACCCTTAAGCAAGCATAAGTTGGTTTTCTAAATTTGAGACCCTGTTCTGTTCTGTAATTCAGTTCCTGTGTAGCCAAGTTTACATTCCGTGTATTACTGATATCTTATGATGTTTCTTTTTCTGTGTGACTTATTTCAGTTAGAATCATCATACCTGAATCCACTCATTGTGCTGCTAAGGGCCTGATGACACTAGATTTCATTGCTGAGTGATATTGCTTTGTAAGTAAATACCACAACTTCTTTATCCATTTTTCACTTTCTGCGATGTTGAACTTGTACTGTAAACGAGGTTCTTGTAAACAGAGCCGTTCCCAAACTTTGGGGTGGCTGTGTCTTTTTGATTTTAATTTCCCTAAGCTATAGGACCATAAGTGGAAGTGCCCTAGGCTCTGTTGCTTTGTTTTTTAGATGTTTCAGGAAACACCATACACTTCTCCCGAGTGTCTGTTGGCAATTTACATCCCGCCCATCAGCATAACAAGGCTCCCAGTTCTCCATGGCCTGTCCTGCCTTTCTGGATTTTACACTTTTTTCAGATGGCCCTTTTGACCGGGGGAGAGGTGAGACTTCATTGTAGTGCAGATTTCCTTTGCAAGCTTGCTTGGTTGGCCAAAAAGGGCGTATGCGTTTTTTCCTGAATATATTCAGGAAAAAACGCATACGCCCTTTTTGGCCAAGTGCATCATTGTGGACGTTCTGCCTCTTTTCCTATGCTTTCAATGCAATTCCAGTCTACCTCCTGAAATCGGTTTCCTGCAATTCTGCCCCGCTTTCAAGTCCTCTTGGCAGCCTTACTTCAGTCTATTTTTGGACGATAGCTGTCATTTATAACTCTGCAGGTTTGTGAATTACAGTGCCCCTGAGCTCCTTTCTTCAACTCGCTTTCTTGTGAGCTGGCCGCAACACCGCAGGATGGCTTCAGGCCCTAATCTGGTTCCGGCACGGCACGCTGAGCCTTTGGTTAATTCCTCTTCCTGGTGGGAAATGAGAGTTAAATTTGCCCGTCCAGACACCTCCAGCTAGTCCTCTCATTGGTTCTCGCTATTCCTGTTCATCTTCCGCAGAAATTGCAAACTGGGCCAAACAGGAGGTTAAAGGCGACTGACTCTCCAAGTCGGGAGAGTGTTAGTAAAGCGTCTGGAATGTTGCACCCGAGTACCAGGGTAGGAAAACTGAGACATATTTGAACACGTCTCCCGATCACATGGTTGATCATACTCTAGGTTCCACATGCATGTTTTAGCTGAAGGAAGAATACCTTAAACCTGGGTAGTTGAAACCCGTGGAATGGGTACCATGCAATATGACTTCAAAGGGTCTTCATTTGCTCACCGAACCTCTCCAATCCTATCACTGCTGCGTTTATGCCCCTGTACACATGCTTGATTCTCTTTCGGAGACATAGCAATCCATAGGTTTTAAGATACTTACTAGTCAGGTACATTCTTAGGCGTTTAATATGCGGTGTTGAGTCCATTTCGTTGAGCAAGGAGTAGCTCTTGTCTATTCCATATTTGGCTTAAGGAACTTTATCTGTGCTCATTTCAATCTCTGGTTTTATGCAGCACCCCAACTCACCTTTCCCCTTAAGCAAGCATAAGTTGGTTTTCTAAATTTGAGACCCTGTTCTGTTCTGTAATTCAGTTCCTGTGTAGCCAAGTTTACATTCCGTGTATTACTGATATCTTATGATGTTTCTTTTTCTGTGTGACTTATTTCAGTTAGAATCATCATACCTGAATCCACTCATTGTGCTGCTAAGGGCCTGATGACACAGATTTCATTGCTGAGTGATATTGCTTTGTAAGTAAATACCACAACTTCTTTATCCATTTTTCACTTTCTGCGATGTTGAACTTGTACTGTAAACGAGGTTCTTGTAAACAGAGCCGTTCCAAACTTTGGGGTGGCTGTGTCTTTTTGATTTTAATTTCCCTAAGCTATAGGACCATAAGTGGAAGTGCCCTAGGCTTCTGTTGCTTTGTTTTTTAGATGTTTCAGGAAACACCATACACTTCTCCCGAGTGGTTGTTGGCAATTTACATCCCGCCCATCAGCATAACAAGGCTCCCAGTTCTCCATGGCCTGTCCTGCCTTTCTGGATTTTACACTTTTTTCAGATGGCCCTTTTGACCGGGGGGAAGTGAGACTTCATTGTAGTGCAGATTTCCTTTGCAAGCTTGCTTGGTTGGCCAAAAAGGGCGTATGCGTTTTTTCCTGAATATATTCAGGAAAAAACGCATACGCCCTTTTTGGCCAAGTGCATCATTGTGGACGTTCTGCCTCTTTTCCTATGCTTTCAATGCAATTCCAGTCTACCTCCTGAAATCGGTTTCCTGCAATTCTGCCCCGCTTTCAAGTCCTCTTGGCAGCCTTACTTCAGTCTATTTTTGGACGATAGCTGTCATTTATAACTCTGCAGGTTTGTGAATTACAGTGCCCCTGAGCTCCTTTCTTCAACTCGCTTTCTTGTGACCTGGCCGCAACACCGCAGGATGGCTTCAGGCCCTAATCTGGTTCCGGCACGGCACGCTGAGCCTTTGGTTAATTCCTCTTCCTGGTGGGAAATGAGAGTTAAATTTGCCCGTCCAGACACCTCCAGCTAGTCCTCTCATTGGTTCTCGCTATTCCTGTTCATCTTCCGCAGAAATTGCAAACTGGGCCAAACAGGAGGTTAAAGGGACTGACTCTCCAAGTCAGGAGAGTGTTAGTAAAGCGTCTGGAATGTTGCACCCGAGTACCAGGGGAGGAAAACTGAGACATATTTGAACACGTCTCCCGATCACATGGTTGATCATACTCTAGGTTCCACATGCATGTTTTAGCTGAAGGAAGAATACCTTAAACCTGGAGTAGTTGAAACCCGTGGAATGGGTACCATGCAATATGACTTCAAAGGGTCTTCATTTGCTCACCGAACCTCTCCAATCCTATCACTGCTGCGTTTATGCCCCTGTACACATGCTTGATTCTCTTTCGGAGACATAGCAATCCATAGGTTTTAAGATACTTACTAGTCACGTACATTCTTAGGCGTTTAATATGCGGTGTTGAGTCCATTTCGTTGAGCAAGGAGTAGCTCTTGTCTATTCCATATTTGGCTTAAGGAACTTTATCTGTGCTCATTTCAATCTCTGGTTTTATGCAGCACCCCAACTCACCTTTCCCCTTAAGCAAGCATAAGTTGGTTTTCTAAATTTGAGACCCTGTTCTGTTCTGTAATTCAGTTCCTGTGTAGCCAAGTTTACATTCCGTGTATTACTGATATCTTATGATGTTTCTTTTTCTGTGTGACTTATTTCAGTTAGAATCATCATACCTGAATCCACTCATTGTGCTGCTAAGGGCCTGATGACACAGATTTCATTGCTGAGTGATATTGCTTTGTAAGTAAATACCACAACTTCTTTATCCATTTTTCACTTTCTGCGATGTTGAACTTGTACTGTAAACGAGGTTCTTGTAAACAGAGCCGTTCCAAACTTTGGGGTGGCTGTGTCTTTTTGATTTTAATTTCCCTAAGCTATAGGACCATAAGTGGAAGTGCCCTAGGTTCTGTTGCTTTGTTTTTTAGATGTTTCAGGAAACACCATACACTTCTCCCGAGTGGTCTGTTGGCAAATTACATCCCGCCCATCAGCATAACAAGGCTCCCAGTTCTCCATGGCCTGTCCTGCCTTTCTGGATTTTACACTTTTTTCAGATGGCCCTTTTGACCGGGGGGAAGTGAGACTTCATTGTAGTGCAGATTTCCTTTGCAAGCTTGCTTGGTTGGCCAAAAAGGGCGTATGCGTTTTTTCCTGAATATATTCAGGAAAAAACGCATACGCCCTTTTTGGCCAAGTGCATCATTGTGGACGTTCTGCCTCTTTTCCTATGCTTTCAATGCAATTCCAGTCTACCTCCTGAAATCGGTTTCCTGCAATTCTGCCCCGCTTTCAAGTCCTCTTGGCAGCCTTACTTCAGTCTATTTTTGGACGATAGCTGTCATTTATAACTCTGCAGGTTTGTGAATTACAGTGCCCCTGAGCTCCTTTCTTCAACTCGCTTTCTTGTGACCTGGCCGCAACACCGCAGGATGGCTTCAGGCCCTAATCTGGTTCCGGCACGGCACGCTGAGCCTTTGGTTAATTCCTCTTCCTGGTGGGAAATGAGAGTTAAATTTGCCCGTCCAGACACCTCCAGCTAGCCTCTCATTGGTTCTCGCTATTCCTGTTCATCTTCCGCAGAAATTGCAAACTGGGCCAAACAGGAGGTTAAAGGCGCTGACTCTCCAAGTGGGGAGAGTGTTAGTAAAGCGTCTGGAATGTTGCACCCGAGTACCAGGGGAGGAAAACTGAGACATATTTGAACACGTCTCCCATTCACATGGTTGATCATACTCTGGGTTCCACATGCATGTTTTAGCTGAAGGAAGAATACCTTAAACCTGGGTAGTTGAAACCCGTGGAATGGGTACCATGCAATATGACTTCAAAGGGTCTTCATTTGCTCACCGAACCTCTCCAATCCTATCACTGCTGCGTTTATGCCCCTGTACACATGCTTGATTCTCTTTCGGAGACATAGCAATCCATAGGTTTTAAGATACTTACTAGTCAGGTACATTCTTAGGCGTTTAATATGGGTGTTGAGTCCATTTCGTTGAGCAAGGAGTAGCTCTTGTCTATTCCATATTTGGCTTAAGGAACTTTATCTGTGCTCATTTCAATCTCTGGTTTTATGCAGCACCCCAACTCACCTTTCCCCTTAAGCAAGCATAAGTTGGTTTTCTAAATTTGAGACCCTGTTCTGTTTTGTAATTCAGTTCCTGTGTAGCCAAGTTTACATTCCGTGTATTAGTGATATCTTATGATGTTTCTTTTTCTGTGTGACTTATTTCAGTTAGAATCATCATACCTGAATCCACTCATTATGCTGCTAAGGGCCTGATGACATAGATTTCATTGCTGAGTGATACTGCATTGTACGTAAGTACCACAACTTCTTTATCCATTTTTCACTTTCTGCGATGTTGAACTTGTACTGTAAACGAGGTTCTTGTAAACAGAGCCGTTCCAAACTTTGGGGTGGCTGTGTCTTTTTGATTTTAATTTCCCTAAGCTATAGGACCATAAGTGGAAGTGCCCTAGGCTCTGTTGCTTTGTTTTTTAGATGTTTCAGGAAACACCATACACTTCTCCGGAGGGTCTGTTGGCAATTTACATCCCGCCCATCAGCATAACAAGGCTCCCAGTTCTCCATGGCCTGTCCTGCCTTTCTGGATTTTACACTTTTTTCAGATGGCCCTTTTGACCGGGGGAAGTGAGACTTCATTGTAGTGCAGATTTCCTTTGCAAGCTTGCTTGGTTGGCCAAAAAGGGCGTATGCGTTTTTTCCTGAATATATTCAGGAAAAAACGCATACGCCCTTTTTGGCCAAGTGCATCATTGTGGACGTTCTGCCTCTTTTCCTATGCTTTCAATGCAATTCCAGTCTACCTCCTGAAATCGGTTTCCTGCAATTCTGCCCCGCTTTCAAGTCCTCTTGGCAGCCTTACTTCAGTCTATTTTTGGACGATAGCTGTCATTTATAACTCTGCAGGTTTGTGAATTACAGTGCCCCTGAGCTCCTTTCTTCAACTCGCTTTCTTGTGAGCCTGGCCGCAACACCGCAGGATGGCTTCAGGCCCTAATCTGGTTCCGGCACGGCACGCTGAGCCTTTGGTTATTTCCTCTTCCTGGTGGGAAATGAGAGTTAAATTTGCCCGTCCAGACACCTCCAGCTATCCTCTCATTGGTTCTCGCTATTCCTGTTCATCTTCCGCAGAAATTGCAAACTGGGCCAAACAGGAGGTTAAAGGCGCTGACTCTCCAAGTGGGGAGAGTGTTAGTAAAGCGTCTGGAATGTTGCACCCGAGTACCAGGGGAGGAAAACTGAGACATATTTGAACACGTCTCCCGATCACATGGTTGATCATACTCTGGGTTCCACATGCATGTTTTAGCTGAAGGAAGAATACCTTAAACCTGGGTAGTTGAAACCCGTGTAATGGGTACCATGCAATATGACTTCAAAGGGTCTTCATTTGCTCACCGAACCTCTCCAATCCTATCACTGCTGCGTTTATGCCCCTGTACACATGCTTGATTCTCTTTCGGAGACATAGCAATCCATAGGTTTTAAGATACTTACTAGTCAGGTACATTCTTAGGCGTTTAATATGGGGTGTTGAGTCCATTTCGTTGAGCAAGGAGTAGCTCTTGTCTATTCCATATTTGGCTTAAGGAACTTTATCTGTGCTCATTTCAATCTCTGGTTTTATGCAGCACCCCAACTCACCTTTCCCCTTAAGCAAGCATAAGTTGGTTTTCTAAATTTGAGACCCTGTTCTGTTCTGTAATTCAGTTCCTGTGTAGCCAAGTTTACATTCCGTGTATTACTGATATCTTATGATGTTTCTTTTTCTGTGTGACTTATTTCAGTTAGAATCATCATACCTGAATCCACTCATTGTGCTGCTAAGGGCCTGATGACATAGATTTCATTGCTGAGTGATATTGCTTTGTAAGTAAATACCACAACTTCTTTATCCATTTTTCACTTTCTGCGATGTTGAACTTGTACTGTAAACGAGGTTCTTGTAAACAGAGCCGTTCCCAAACTTTGGGGTGGCTGTGTCTTTTTGATTTTAATTTCCCTAAGCTATAGGACCATAAGTGGAAGTGCCCTAGGCTCTGTTGCTTTGTTTTTTAGATGTTTCAGGAAACACCATACACTTCTCCCGAGTGGTTGTTGGCAATTTACATCCCGCCCATCAGCATAACAAGGCTCCCAGTTCTCCATGGCCTGTCCTGCCTTTCTGGATTTTACACTTTTTTCAGATGGCCCTTTTGACCGGGGGGAAGTGAGACTTCATTGTAGTGCAGATTTCCTTTGCAAGCTTGCTTGGTTGGCCAAAAAGGGCGTATGCGTTTTTTCCTGAATATATTCAGGAAAAAACGCATACGCCCTTTTTGGCCAAGTGCATCATTGTGGACGTTCTGCCTCTTTTCCTATGCTTTCAATGCAATTCCAGTCTACCTCCTGAAATCGGTTTCCTGCAATTCTGCCCCGCTTTCAAGTCCTCTTGGCAGCCTTACTTCAGTCTATTTTTGGACGATAGCTGTCATTTATAACTCTGCAGGTTTGTGAATTACAGTGCCCCTGAGCTCCTTTCTTCAACTCGCTTTCTTGTGAGCTGGCCGCAACACCGCAGGATGGCTTCAGGCCCTAATCTGGTTCCGGCACGGCACGCTGAGCCTTTGGTTAATTCCTCTTCCTGGTGGGAAATGAGAGTTAAATTTGCCCGTCCAGACACCTCCAGCTAGCCTCTCATTGGTTCTCGCTATTCCTGTTCATCTTCCGCAGAAATTGCAAACTGGGCCAAACAGGAGGTTAAAGGGACTGACTCTCCAAGTGGGGGAGAGTGTTAGTAAAGCGTCTGGAATGTTGCACCCGAGTACCAGGGGAGGAAAACTGAGACATATTTGAACACGTCTCCCGTTCACATGGTTGATCATACTCTGGGTTCCACATGCATGTTTTAGCTGAAGGAAGAATACCTTAAACCTGGAGAGTTGAGACCCGTGTAATGGGTACCATGCAATATGACTTCAAAGGGTCTTCATTTGCTCACCGAACCTCTCCAATCCTATCACTGCTGCGTTTATGCCCCTGTACACATGCTTGATTCTCTTTCGGAGACATAGCAATCCATAGGTTTTAAGATACTTACTAGTCAGGTACATTCTTAGGCGTTTAATATGCGGTGTTGAGTCCATTTCGTTGAGCAAGGAGTAGCTCTTGTCTATTCCATATTTGGCTTAAGGAACTTTATCTGTGCTCATTTCAATCTCTGGTTTTATGCAGCACCCCAACTCACCTTTCCCCTTAAGCAAGCATAAGTTGGTTTTCTAAATTTGAGACCCTGTTCTGTTCTGTAATTCAGTTCCTGTGTAGCCAAGTTTACATTCCGTGTATTACTGATATCTTATGATGTTTCTTTTTCTGTGTGACTTATTTCAGTTAGAATCATCATACCTGAATCCACTCATTGTGCTGCTAAGGGCCTGATGACACTAGATTTCATTGCTGAGTGATATTGCTTTGTAAGTAAATACCACAACTTCTTTATCCATTTTTCACTTTCTGCGATGTTGAACTTGTACTGTAAACGAGGTTCTTGTAAACAGAGGCGTTCCAAACTTTGGGGTGGCTGTGTCTTTTTGATTTTAATTTCCCTAAGCTATAGGACCATAAGTGGAAGTGCCCTAGGCTCTGTTGCTTTGTTTTTTAGATGTTTCAGGAAACACCATACACTTCTCCCGAGTGTCTGTTGGCAATTTACATCCCGCCCATCAGCATAACAAGGCTCCCAGTTCTCCATGGCCTGTCCTGCCTTTCTGGATTTTACACTTTTTTCAGATGGCCCTTTTGACCGGGGGGAAGTGAGACTTCATTGTAGTGCAGATTTCCTTTGCAAGCTTGCTTGGTTGGCCAAAAAGGGCGTATGCGTTTTTTCCTGAATATATTCAGGAAAAAACGCATACGCCCTTTTTGGCCAAGTGCATCATTGTGGACGTTCTGCCTCTTTTCCTATGCTTTCAATGCAATTCCAGTCTACCTCCTGAAATCGGTTTCCTGCAATTCTGCCCCGCTTTCAAGTCCTCTTGGCAGCCTTACTTCAGTCTATTTTTGGACGATAGCTGTCATTTATAACTCTGCAGGTTTGTGAATTACAGTGCCCCTGAGCTCCTTTCTTCAACTCGCTTTCTTGTGACCTGGCCGCAACACCGCAGGATGGCTTCAGGCCCTAATCTGGTTCCGGCACGGCACGCTGAGCCTTTGGTTATTTCCTCTTCCTGGTGGGAAATGAGAGTTAAATTTGCCCGTCCAGACACCTCCAGCTATCCTCTCATTGGTTCTCGCTATTCCTGTTCATCTTCCGCAGAAATTGCAAACTGGGCCAAACAGGAGGTTAAAGGCGCTGACTCTCCAAGTGGGGAGAGTGTTAGTAAAGCGTCTGGAATGTTGCACCCGAGTACCAGGGGAGGAAAACTGAGACATATTTGAACACGTCTCCCGATTCACACGGTTGATCATACTCTGGGTTCCACATGCATGTTTTAGCTGAAGGAAGAATACCTTAAACCTGGAGTGTTGAAACCCGTGTAATGGGTACCATGCAATATGACTTCAAAGGGTCTTCATTTGCTCACCGAACCTCTCCAATCCTATCACTGCTGCGTTTATGCCCCTGTACACATGCTTGATTCTCTTTCGGAGACATAGCAATCCATAGGTTTTAAGATACTTACTAGTCAGGTACATTCTTAGGCGTTTAATATGCGGTGTTGAGTCCATTTCGTTGAGCAAGGAGTAGTTCTTGTCTATTCCATATTTGGCTTAAGGAACTTTATCTGTGCTCATTTCAATCTCTGGTTTTATGCAGCACCCCAACTCACCTTTCCCCTTAAGCAAGCATAAGTTGGTTTTCTAAATTTGAGACCCTGTTCTGTTCTGTAATTCAGTTCCTGTGTAGCCAAGTTTACATTCCGTGTATTACTGATATCTTATGATGTTTCTTTTTCTGTGTGACTTATTTCAGTTAGAATCATCATACCTGAATCCACTCATTGTGCTGCTAAGGGCCTGATGACATAGATTTCATTGCTGAGTGATATTGCTTTGTAAGTAAATACCACAACTTCTTTATCCATTTTTCACTTTCTGCGATGTTGAACTTGTACTGTAAACGAGGTTCTTGTAAACAGAGGCGTCCCAAACTTTGGGGTGGCTGTGTCTTTTTGATTTTAATTTCCCTAAGCTATAGGACCATAAGTGGAAGTGCCCTAGGCTCTGTTGCTTTGTTTTTTAGATGTTTCAGGAAACACCATACACTTCTCCCGAGTGTCTGTTGGCAATTTACATCCCGCCCATCAGCATTAACAAGGCTCCCAGTTCTCCATGGCCTGTCCTGCCTTTCTGGATTTTACACTTTTTTCAGATGGCCCTTTTGACCGGGGGGAAGTGAGACTTCATTGTAGTGCAGATTTCCTTTGCAAGCTTGCTTGGTTGGCCAAAAAGGGCGTATGCGTTTTTTCCTGAATATATTCAGGAAAAAACGCATACGCCCTTTTTGGCCAAGTGCATCATTGTGGACGTTCTGCCTCTTTTCCTATGCTTTCAATGCAATTCCAGTCTACCTCCTGAAATCGGTTTCCTGCAATTCTGCCCCGCTTTCAAGTCCTCTTGGCAGCCTTACTTCAGTCTATTTTTGGACGATAGCTGTCATTTATAACTCTGCAGGTTTGTGAATTACAGTGCCCCTGAGCTCCTTTCTTCAACTCGCTTTCTTGTGACCTGGCCGCAACACCGCAGGATGGCTTCAGGCCCTAATCTGGTTCCGGCACGGCACGCTGAGCCTTTGGTTATTTCCTCTTCCTGGTGGGAAATGAGAGTTAAATTTGCCCGTCCAGACACCTCCAGCTAGCCTCTCATTGGTTCTCGCTATTCCTGTTCATCTTCCGCAGAAATTGCAAACTGGGCCAAACAGGAGGTTAAAGGCGCTGACTCTCCAAGTGGGGAGAGTGTTAGTAAAGCGTCTGGAATGTTGCACCCGAGTACCAGGGGAGGAAAACTGAGACATATTTGAACACGTCTCCCGATTCACATGGTTGATCATACTCTGGGTTCCACATGCATGTTTTAGCTGAAGGAAGAATACCTTAAACCTGGAGTAGTTGAAGACCCGTGTAATGGGTACCATGCAATATGACTTCAAAGGGTCTTCATTTGCTCACCGAACCTCTCCAATCCTATCACTGCTGCGTTTATGCCCCTGTACACATGCTTGATTCTCTTTCGGAGACATAGCAATCCATAGGTTTTAAGATACTTACTAGTCAGGTACATTCTTAGGCGTTTAATATGCGGTGTTGAGTCCATTTCGTTGAGCAAGGAGTAGCTCTTGTCTATTCCATATTTGGCTTAAGGAACTTTATCTGTGCTCATTTCAATCTCTGGTTTTATGCAGCACCCCAACTCACCTTTACCCTTAAGCAAGCATAAGTTGGTTTTCTAAATTTGAGACCCTGTTCTGTTCTGTAATTCAGTTCCTGTGTAGCCAAGTTTACATTCCGTGTATTACTGATATCTTATGATGTTTCTTTTTCTGTGTGACTTATTTCAGTTAGAATCATCATACCTGAATCCACTCATTGTGCTGCTAAGGGCCTGATGACACAGATTTCATTGCTGAGTGATATTGCTTTGTAAGTAAATACCACAACTTCTTTATCCATTTTTCACTTTCTGCGATGTTGAACTTGTACTGTAAACGAGGTTCTTGTAAACAGAGCCGTTCCAAACTTTGGGGTGGCTGTGTCTTTTTGATTTTAATTTCCCTAAGCTATAGGACCATAAGTGGAAGTGCCCTAGGCTCTGTTGCTTTGTTTTTTAGATGTTTCAGGAAACACCATACACTTCTCCCGAGTGTCTGTTGGCAATTTACATCCCGCCCATCAGCATAACAAGGCTCCCAGTTCTCCATGGCCTGTCCTGCCTTTCTGGATTTTACACTTTTTTCAGATGGCCCTTTTGACCGGGGGGAAGTGAGACTTCATTGTAGTGCAGATTTCCTTTGCAAGCTTGCTTGGTTGGCCAAAAAGGGCGTATGCGTTTTTTCCTGAATATATTCAGGAAAAAACGCATACGCCCTTTTTGGCCAAGTGCATCATTGTGGACGTTCTGCCTCTTTTCCTATGCTTTCAATGCAATTCCAGTCTACCTCCTGAAATCGGTTTCCTGCAATTCTGCCCCGCTTTCAAGTCCTCTTGGCAGCCTTACTTCAGTATATTTTTGGACGATAGCTGTCATTTATAACTCTGCAGGTTTGTGAATTACAGTGCCCCTGAGCTCCTTTCTTCAACTCGCTTTCTTGTGACCTGGCCGCAACACCGCAGGATGGCTTCAGGCCCTAATCTGGTTCCGGCACGGCACTGCTGAGCCTTTGGTTAATTCCTCTTCCTGGTGGGAAATGAGAGTTAAATTTGCCCGTCCAGACACCTCCAGCTAGCCTCTCATTGGTTCTCGCTATTCCTGTTCATCTTCCGCAGAAATTGCAAACTGGGCCAAACAGGAGGTTAAAGGGACTGACTCTCCAAGTGGGGAGAGTGTTAGTAAAGCGTCTGGAATGTTGCACCCGAGTACCAGGGGAGGAAAACTGAGACATATTTGAACACGTCTCCCATTCACATGGTTGATCATACTCTGGGTTCCACATGCATGTTTTAGCTGAAGGAAGAATACCTTAAACCTGGGTAGTTGAACCCGTGGAATGGGTACCATGCAATATGACTTCAAAGGGTCTTCATTTGCTCACCGAACCTCTCCAATCCTATCACTGCTGCGTTTATGCCCCTGTACACATGCTTGATTCTCTTTCGGAGACATAGCAATCCATAGGTTTTAAGATACTTACTAGTCAGGTACATTCTTAGGCGTTTAATATGCGGTGTTGAGTCCATTTCGTTGAGCAAGGAGTAGCTCTTGTCTATTCCATATTTGGCTTAAGGAACTTTATCTGTGCTCATTTCAATCTCTGGTTTTATGCAGCACCCCAACTCACCTTTACCCTTAAGCAAGCATAAGTTGGTTTTCTAAATTTGAGACCCTGTTCTGTTCTGTAATTCAGTTCCTGTGTAGCCAAGTTTACATTCCGTGTATTACTGATATCTTATGATGTTTCTTTTTCTGTGTGACTTATTTCAGTTAGAATCATCAGTACCTGAATCCACTCATTGTGCTGCTAAGGGCCTGATGACATAGATTTCATTGCTGAGTGATATTGCTTTGTAAGTAAATACCACAACTTCTTTATCCATTTTTCACTTTCTGCGATGTTGAACTTGTACTGTAAACGAGGTTCTTGTAAACAGAGGCGTCCCAAACTTTGGGGTGGCTGTGTCTTTTTGATTTTAATTTCCCTAAGCTATAGGACCATAAGTGGAAGTGCCCTAGGCTCTGTTGCTTTGTTTTTTAGATGTTTCAGGAAACACCATACACTTCTCCCGAGTGTCTGTTGGCAATTTACATCCCGCCCATCAGCATAACAAGGCTCCCAGTTCTCCATGGCCTGTCCTGCCTTTCTGGATTTTACACTTTTTTCAGATGGCCCTTTTGACCGGGGGGAAGTGAGACTTCATTGTAGTGCAGATTTCCTTTGCAAGCTTGCTTGGTTGGCCAAAAAGGGCGTATGCGTTTTTTCCTGAATATATTCAGGAAAAAACGCATACGCCCTTTTTGGCCAAGTGCATCATTGTGGACGTTCTGCCTCTTTTCCTATGCTTTCAATGCAATTCCAGTCTACCTCCTGAAATCGGTTTCCTGCAATTCTGCCCCGCTTTCAAGTCCTCTTGGCAGCCTTACTTCAGTCTATTTTTGGACGATAGCTGTCATTTATAACTCTGCAGGTTTGTGAATTACAGTGCCCCTGAGCTCCTTTCTTCAACTCGCTTTCTTGTGAGCCTGGCCGCAACACCGCAGGATGGCTTCAGGCCCTAATCTGGTTCCGGCACGGCACGCTGAGCCTTTGGTTAATTTCCTCTTCCTGGTGGGAAATGAGAGTTAAATTTGCCCGTCCAGACACCTCCAGCTAGCCTCTCATTGGTTCTCGCTATTCCTGTTCATCTTCCGCAGAAATTGCAAACTGGGCCAAACAGGAGGTTAAAGGGACTGACTCTCCAAGTGGGGAGAGTGTTAGTAAAGCGTCTGGAATGTTGCACCCGAGTACCAGGGGAGGAAAACTGAGACATATTTGAACACGTCTCCCGTTCACATGGTTGATCATACTCTGGGTTCCACATGCATGTTTTAGCTGAAGGAAGAATACCTTAAACCTGGAGTAGTTGAAGACCCGTGGAATGGGTACCATGCAATATGACTTCAAAGGGTCTTCATTTGCTCACCGAACCTCTCCAATCCTATCACTGCTGCGTTTATGCCCCTGTACACATGCTTGATTCTCTTTCGGAGACATAGCAATCCATAGGTTTTAAGATACTTACTAGTCAGGTACATTCTTAGGCGTTTAATATGCGGTGTTGAGTCCATTTCGTTGAGCAAGGAGTAGCTCTTGTCTATTCCATATTTGGCTTAAGGAACTTTATCTGTGCTCATTTCAATCTCTGGTTTTATGCAGCACCCCAACTCACCTTTACCCTTAAGCAAGCATAAGTTGGTTTTCTAAATTTGAGACCCTGTTCTGTTCTGTAATTCAGTTCCTGTGTAGCCAAGTTTACATTCCGTGTATTACTGATATCTTATGATGTTTCTTTTTCTGTGTGACTTATTTCAGTTAGAATCATCATACCTGAATCCACTCATTGTGCTGCTAAGGGCCTGATGACATAGATTTCATTGCTGAGTGATATTGCTTTGTAAGTAAATACCACAACTTCTTTATCCATTTTTCACTTTCTGCGATGTTGAACTTGTACTGTAAACGAGGTTCTTGTAAACAGAGGCGTCCCAAACTTTGGGGTGGCTGTGTCTTTTTGATTTTAATTTCCCTAAGCTATAGGACCATAAGTGGAAGTGCCCTAGGCTCTGTTGCTTTGTTTTTTAGATGTTTCAGGAAACACCATACACTTCTCCCGAGTGGTTGTTGGCAATTTACATCCCGCCCATCAGCATAACAAGGCTCCCAGTTCTCCATGGCCTGTCCTGCCTTTCTGGATTTTACACTTTTTTCAGATGGCCCTTTTGACCGGGGGGAAGTGAGACTTCATTGTAGTGCAGATTTCCTTTGCAAGCTTGCTTGGTTGGCCAAAAGGGCGTATGCGTTTTTTCCTGAATATATTCAGGAAAAAACGCATACGCCCTTTTTGGCCAAGTGCATCATTGTGGACGTTCTGCCTCTTTTCCTATGCTTTCAATGCAATTCCAGTCTACCTCCTGAAATCGGTTTCCTGCAATTCTGCCCCGCTTTCAAGTCCTCTTGGCAGCCTTACTTCAGTCTATTTTTGGACGATAGCTGTCATTTATAACTCTGCAGGTTTGTGAATTACAGTGCCCCTGAGCTCCTTTCTTCAACTCGCTTTCTTGTGAGCTGGCCGCAACACCGCAGGATGGCTTCAGGCCCTAATCTGGTTCCGGCACGGCACGCTGAGCCTTTGGTTAATTCCTCTTCCTGGTGGGAAATGAGAGTTAAATTTGCCCGTCCAGACACCTCCAGCTAGCCTCTCATTGGTTCTCGCTATTCCTGTTCATCTTCCGCAGAAATTGCAAACTGGGCCAAACAGGAGGTTAAAGGCGCTGACTCTCCAAGTGGGGAGAGTGTTAGTAAAGCGTCTGGAATGTTGCACCCGAGTACCAGGGGAGGAAAACTGAGACATATTTGAACACGTCTCCCGATCACATGGTTGATCATACTCTGGGTTCCACATGCATGTTTTAGCTGAAGGAAGAATACCTAAAACCTGGATAGTTGAAACCCGTGGAATGGGTACCATGCAATATGACTTCAAAGGGTCTTCATTTGCTCACCGAACCTCTCCAATCCTATCACTGCTGCGTTTATGCCCCTGTACACATGCTTGATTCTCTTTCGGAGACATAGCAATCCATAGGTTTTAAGATACTTACTAGTCAGGTACATTCTTAGGCGTTTAATATGCGGTGTTGAGTCCATTTCGTTGAGCAAGGAGTAGCTCTTGTCTATTCCATATTTGGCTTAAGGAACTTTATCTGTGCTCATTTCAATCTCTGGTTTTATGCAGCACCCCAACTCACCTTTACCCTTAAGCAAGCATAAGTTGGTTTTCTAAATTTGAGACCCTGTTCTGTTCTGTAATTCAGTTCCTGTGTAGCCAAGTTTACATTCCGTGTATTACTGATATCTTATGATGTTTCTTTTTCTGTGTGACTTATTTCAGTTAGAATCATCATACCTGAATCCACTCATTGTGCTGCTAAGGGCCTGATGACATAGATTTCATTGCTGAGTGATATTGCTTTGTAAGTAAATACCACAACTTCTTTATCCATTTTTCACTTTCTGCGATGTTGAACTTGTACTGTAAACGAGGTTCTTGTAAACAGAGGCCGTTCCAAACTTTGGGGTGGCTGTGTCTTTTTGATTTTAATTTCCCTAAGCTATAGGACCATAAGTGGAAGTGCCCTAGGCTCTGTTGCTTTGTTTTTTAGATGTTTCAGGAAACACCATACACTTCTCCCGAGTGTCTGTTGGCAATTTACATCCCGCCCATCAGCATAACAAGGCTCCCAGTTCTCCATGGCCTGTCCTGCCTTTCTGGATTTTACACTTTTTTCAGATGGCCCTTTTGACCGGGGGGAAGTGAGACTTCATTGTAGTGCAGATTTCCTTTGCAAGCTTGCTTGGTTGGCCAAAAAGGGCGTATGCGTTTTTTCCTGAATATATTCAGGAAAAAACGCATACGCCCTTTTTGGCCAAGTGCATCATTGTGGACGTTCTGCCTCTTTTCCTATGCTTTCAATGCAATTCCAGTCTACCTCCTGAAATCGGTTTCCTGCAATTCTGCCCCGCTTTCAAGTCCTCTTGGCAGCCTTACTTCAGTCTATTTTTGGACGATAGCTGTCATTTATAACTCTGCAGGTTTGTGAATTACAGTGCCCCTGAGCTCCTTTCTTCAACTCGCTTTCTTGTGAGCCTGGCCGCAACACCGCAGGATGGCTTCAGGCCCTAATCTGGTTCCGGCACGGCACGCTGAGCCTTTGGTTAATTTCCTCTTCCTGGTGGGAAATGAGAGTTAAATTTGCCCGTCCAGACACCTCCAGCTAGCCTCTCATTGGTTCTCGCTATTCCTGTTCATCTTCCGCAGAAATTGCAAACTGGGCCAAACAGGAGGTTAAAGGCGCTGACTCTCCAAGTGGGGAGAGTGTTAGTAAAGCGTCTGGAATGTTGCACCCGAGTACCAGGGGAGGAAAACTGAGACATATTTGAACACGTCTCCCGATCACATGGTTGATCATACTCTGGGTTCCACATGCATGTTTTAGCTGAAGGAAGAATACCTTAAACCTGGGTAGTTGAAACCCGTGGAATGGGTACCATGCAATATGACTTCAAAGGGTCTTCATTTGCTCACCGAACCTCTCCAATCCTATCACTGCTGCGTTTATGCCCCTGTACACATGCTTGATTCTCTTTCGGAGACATAGCAATCTATAGGTTTTAAGATACTTACTAGTCAGGTACATTCTTAGGCGTTTAATATGCGGTGTTGAGTCCATTTCGTTGAGCAAGGAGTAGCTCTTGTCTATTCCATATTTGGCTTAAGGAACTTTATCTGTGCTCATTTCAATCTCTGGTTTTATGCAGCACCCCAACTCACCTTTCCCCTTAAGCAAGCATAAGTTGGTTTTCTAAATTTGAGACCCTGTTCTGTTCTGTAATTCAGTTCCTGTGTAGCCAAGTTTACATTCCGTGTATTACTGATATCTTATGATGTTTCTTTTTCTGTGTGACTTATTTCAGTTAGAATCATCATACCTGAATCCACTCATTGTGCTGCTAAGGGCCTGATGACATAGATTTCATTGCTGAGTGATACTGCTTTGTAAGTAAATACCACAACTTCTTTATCCATTTTTCACTTTCTGCGATGTTGAACTTGTACTGTAAACGAGGTTCTTGTAAACAGAGCCGTTCCAAACTTTGGGGTGGCTGTGTCTTTTTGATTTTAATTTCCCTAAGCTATAGGACCATAAGTGGAAGTGCCCTAGGCTCTGTTGCTTTGTTTTTTAGATGTTTCAGGAAACACCATACACTTCTCCCGAGTGGTTGTTGGCAATTTACATCCCGCCCATCAGCATAACAAGGCTCCCAGTTCTCCATGGCCTGTCCTGCCTTTCTGGATTTTACACTTTTTTCAGATGGCCCTTTTGACCGGGGGGAAGTGAGACTTCATTGTAGTGCAGATTTCCTTTGCAAGCTTGCTTGGTTGGCCAAAAAGGGCGTATGCGTTTTTTCCTGAATATATTCAGGAAAAAACGCATACGCCCTTTTTGGCCAAGTGCATCATTGTGGACGTTCTGCCTCTTTTCCTATGCTTTCAATGCAATTCCAGTCTACCTCCTGAAATCGGTTTCCTGCAATTCTGCCCCGCTTTCAAGTCCTCTTGGCAGCCTTACTTCAGTCTATTTTTGGACGATAGCTGTCATTTATAACTCTGCAGGTTTGTGAATTACAGTGCCCCTGAGCTCCTTTCTTCAACTCGCTTTCTTGTGAGCTGGCCGCAACACCGCAGGATGGCTTCAGGCCCTAATCTGGTTCCGGCACGGCACGCTGAGCCTTTGGTTAATTCCTCTTCCTGGTGGGAAATGAGAGTTAAATTTGCCCGTCCAGACACCTCCAGCTAGTCCTCTCATTGGTTCTCGCTATTCCTGTTCATCTTCCGCAGAAATTGCAAACTGGGCCAAACAGGAGGTTAAAGGCGCTGACTCTCCAAGTGGGGAGAGTGTTAGTAAAGCGTCTGGAATGTTGCACCCGAGTACCAGGGGAGGAAAACTGAGACATATTTGAACACGTCTCCCGTTCACATGGTTGATCATACTCTGGGTTCCACATGCATGTTTTAGCTGAAGGAAGAATACCTTAAACCTGGAGAGTTGAGACCCGTGTAATGGGTACCATGCAATATGACTTCAAAGGGTCTTCATTTGCTCACCGAACCTCTCCAATCCTATCACTGCTGCGTTTATGCCCCTGTACACATGCTTGATTCTCTTTCGGAGACATAGCAATCCATAGGTTTTAAGATACTTACTAGTCAGGTACATTCTTAGGCGTTTAATATGCGGTGTTGAGTCCATTTCGTTGAGCAAGGAGTAGCTCTTGTCTATTCCATATTTGGCTTAAGGAACTTTATCTGTGCTCATTTCAATCTCTGGTTTTATGCAGCACCCCAACTCACCTTTACCCTTAAGCAAGCATAAGTTGGTTTTCTAAATTTGAGACCCTGTTCTGTTCTGTAATTCAGTTCCTGTGTAGCCAAGTTTACATTCCGTGTATTACTGATATCTTATGATGTTTCTTTTTCTGTGTGACTTATTTCAGTTAGAATCATCATACCTGAATCCACTCATTGTGCTGCTAAGGGCCTGATGACACTAGATTTCATTGCTGAGTGATATTGCTTTGTAAGTAAATACCACAACTTCTTTATCCATTTTTCACTTTCTGCGATGTTGAACTTGTACTGTAAACGAGGTTCTTGTAAACAGAGCCGTTCCAAACTTTGGGGTGGCTGTGTCTTTTTGATTTTAATTTCCCTAAGCTATAGGACCATAAGTGGAAGTGCCCTAGGCTCTGTTGCTTTGTTTTTTAGATGTTTCAGGAAACACCATACACTTCTCCCGAGTGGTCTGTTGGCAATTTACATCCCGCCCATCAGCATAACAAGGCTCCCAGTTCTCCATGGCCTGTCCTGCCTTTCTGGATTTTACACTTTTTTCAGATGGCCCTTTTGACCGGGGGGAAGTGAGACTTCATTGGAGTGCAGATTTCCTTTGCAAGCTTGCTTGGTTGGCCAAAAAGGGCGTATGCGTTTTTTCCTGAATATATTCAGGAAAAAACGCATACGCCCTTTTTGGCCAAGTGCATCATTGTGGACGTTCTGCCTCTTTTCCTATGCTTTCAATGCAATTCCAGTCTACCTCCTGAAATCGGTTTCCTGCAATTCTGCCCCGCTTTCAAGTCCTCTTGGCAGCCTTACTTCAGTCTATTTTTGGACGATAGCTGTCATTTATAACTCTGCAGGTTTGTGAATTACAGTGCCCCTGAGCTCCTTTCTTCAACTCGCTTTCTTGTGACCTGGCCGCAACACCGCAGGATGGCTTCAGGCCCTAATCTGGTTCCGGCACGGCACGCTGAGCCTTTGGTTAATTTCCTCTTCCTGGTGGGAAATGAGAGTTAAATTTGCCCGTCCAGACACCTCCAGCTAGCCTCTCATTGGTTCTCGCTATTCCTGTTCATCTACCGCAGAAATTGCAAACTGGGCCAAACAGGAGGTTAAAGGGACTGACTCTCCAAGTCGGGAGAGTGTTAGTAAAGCGTCTGGAATGTTGCACCCGAGTACCAGGGAGGAAAACTGAGACATATTTGAACACATCTCCCGATCACATGGTTGATCATACTCTAGGTTCCACATGCATGTTTTAGCTGAAGGAAGAATACCTTAAACCTGGGTAGTTGAAACCCGTGGAATGGGTACCATGCAATATGACTTCAAAGGGTCTTCATTTGCTCACCGAACCTCTCCAATCCTATCACTGCTGCGTTTATGCCCCTGTACACATGCTTGATTCTCTTTCGGAGACATAGCAATCCATAGGTTTTAAGATACTTACTAGTCAGGTACATTCTTAGGCGTTTAATATGCGGTGTTGAGTCCATTTCGTTGAGCAAGGAGTAGCTCTTGTCTATTCCATATTTGGCTTAAGGAACTTTATCTGTGCTCATTTCAATCTCTGGTTTTATGCAGCACCCCAACTCACCTTTCCCCTTAAGCAAGCATAAGTTGGTTTTCTAAATTTGAGACCCTGTTCTGTTCTGTAATTCAGTTCCTGTGTAGCCAAGTTTACATTCCGTGTATTACTGATATCTTATGATGTTTCTTTTTCTGTGTGACTTATTTCAGTTAGAATCATCATACCTGAATCCACTCATTGTGCTGCTAAGGGCCTGATGACACTAGATTTCATTGCTGAGTGATATTGCTTTGTAAGTAAATACCACAACTTCTTTATCCATTTTTCACTTTCTGCGATGTTGAACTTGTACTGTAAACGAGGTTCTTGTAAACAGAGCCGTTCCAAACTTTGGGGTGGCTGTGTCTTTTTGATTTTAATTTCCCTAAGCTATAGGACCATAAGTGGAAGTGCCCTAGGTTCTGTTGCTTTGTTTTTTAGATGTTTCAGGAAACACCATACACTTCTCCCGAGTGGGCTGTTGGCAATTTACATCCCGCCCATCAGCATAACAAGGCTCCCAGTTCTCCATGGCCTGTCCTGCCTTTCTGGATTTTACACTTTTTTCAGATGGCCCTTTTGACCGGGGGGAAGTGAGACTTCATTGTAGTGCAGATTTCCTTTGCAAGCTTGCTTGGTTGGCCAAAAAGGGCGTATGCGTTTTTTCCTGAATATATTCAGGAAAAAACGCATACGCCCTTTTTGGCCAAGTGCATCATTGTGGACGTTCTGCCTCTTTTCCTATGCTTTCAATGCAATTCCAGTCTACCTCCTGAAATCGGTTTCCTGCAATTCTGCCCCGCTTTCAAGTCCTCTTGGCAGCCTTACTTCAGTCTATTTTTGGACGATAGCTGTCATTTATAACTCTGCAGGTTTGTGAATTACAGTGCCCCTGAGCTCCTTTCTTCAACTCGCTTTCTTGTGAGCCTGGCCGCAACACCGCAGGATGGCTTCAGGCCCTAATCTGGTTCCGGCACGGCACGCTGAGCCTTTGGTTATTTCCTCTTCCTGGTGGGAAATGAGAGTTAAATTTGCCCGTCCAGACACCTCCAGCTAGTCTCTCATTGGTTCTCGCTATTCCTGTTCATCTTCCGCAGAAATTGCAAACTGGGCCAAACAGGAGGTTAAAGGCGCTGACTCTCCAAGTGGGGAGAGTGTTAGTAAAGCGTCTGGAATGTTGCACCCGAGTACCAGGGGAGGAAAACTGAGACATATTTGAACACGTCTCCCGTTCACATGGTTGATCATACTCTGGGTTCCACATGCATGTTTTAGCTGAAGGAAGAATACCTTAAACCTGGAATAGTTTAAGACCCGTGTAATGGGTACCATGCAATATGACTTCAAAGGGTCTTCATTTGCTCACCGAACCTCTCCAATCCTATCACTGCTGCGTTTATGCCCCTGTACACATGCTTGATTCTCTTTCGGAGACATAGCAATCCATAGGTTTTAAGATACTTACTAGTCAGGTACATTCTTAGGCGTTTAATATGCGGTGTTGAGTCCATTTCGTTGAGCAAGGAGTAGCTCTTGTCTATTCCATATTTGGCTTAAGGAACTTTATCTGTGCTCATTTCAATCTCTGGTTTTATGCAGCACCCCAACTCACCTTTACCCTTAAGCAAGCATAAGTTGGTTTTCTAAATTTGAGACCCTGTTCTGTTCTGTAATTCAGTTCCTGTGTAGCCAAGTTTACATTCCGTGTATTACTGATATCTTATGATGTTTCTTTTTCTGTGTGACTTATTTCAGTTAGAATCATCATACCTGAATCCACTCATTGTGCTGCTAAGGGCCTGATGACACAGATTTCATTGCTGAGTGATATTGCTTTGTAAGTAAATACCACAACTTCTTTATCCATTTTTCACTTTCTGCGATGTTGAACTTGTACTGTAAACGAGGTTCTTGTAAACAGAGGCGTCCCAAACTTTGGGGTGGCTGTGTCTTTTTGATTTTAATTTCCCTAAGCTATAGGACCATAAGTGGCAGTGCCCTAGGCTCTGTTGCTTTGTTTTTTAGATGTTTCAGGAAACACCATACACTTCTCCCGAGTGTCTGTTGGCAATTTACATCCCGCCCATCAGCATAACAAGGCTCCCAGTTCTCCATGGCCTGTCCTGCCTTTCTGGATTTTACACTTTTTTCAGATGGCCCTTTTGACCGGGGGGAAGTGAGACTTCATTGTAGTGCAGATTTCCTTTGCAAGCTTGCTTGGTTGGCCAAAAAGGGCGTATGCGTTTTTTCCTGAATATATTCAGGAAAAAACGCATACGCCCTTTTTGGCCAAGTGCATCATTGTGGACGTTCTGCCTCTTTTCCTATGCTTTCAATGCAATTCCAGTCTACCTCCTGAAATCGGTTTCCTGCAATTCTGCCCCGCTTTCAAGTCCTCTTGGCAGCCTTACTTCAGTCTATTTTTGGACGATAGCTGTCATTTATAACTCTGCAGGTTTGTGAATTACAGTGCCCCTGAGCTCCTTTCTTCAACTCGCTTTCTTGTGAGCTGGCCGCAACACCGCAGGATGGCTTCAGGCCCTAATCTGGTTCCGGCACGGCACGCTGAGCCTTTGGTTAATTCCTCTTCCTGGTGGGAAATGAGAGTTAAATTTGCCCGTCCAGACACCTCCAGCTAGTCTCTCATTGGTTCTCGCTATTCCTGTTCATCTTCCGCAGAAATTGCAAACTGGGCCAAACAGGAGGTTAAAGGCGACTGACTCTCCAAGTGGGGAGAGTGTTAGTAAAGCGTCTGGAATGTTGCACCCGAGTACCAGGGGAGGAAAACTGAGACATATTTGAACACGTCTCCCGATCACATGGTTGATCATACTCTAGGTTCCACATGCATGTTTTAGCTGAAGGAAGAATACCTTAAACCTGGAGTAGTTGAAACCCGTGGAATGGGTACCATGCAATATGACTTCAAAGGGTCTTCATTTGCTCACCGAACCTCTCCAATCCTATCACTGCTGCGTTTATGCCCCTGTACACATGCTTGATTCTCTTTCGGAGACATAGCAATCCATAGGTTTTAAGATACTTACTAGTCAGGTACATTCTTAGGCGTTTAATATGCGGTGTTGAGTCCATTTCGTTGAGCAAGGAGTAGCTCTTGTCTATTCCATATTTGGCTTAAGGAACTTTATCTGTGCTCATTTCAATCTCTGGTTTTATGCAGCACCCCAACTCACCTTTCCCCTTAAGCAAGCATAAGTTGGTTTTCTAAATTTGAGACCCTGTTCTGTTCTGTAATTCAGTTCCTGTGTAGCCAAGTTTACATTCCGTGTATTACTGATATCTTATGATGTTTCTTTTTCTGTGTGACTTATTTCAGTTAGAATCATCATACCTGAATCCACTCATTGTGCTGCTAAGGGCCTGATGACATAGATTTCATTGCTGAGTGATATTGCTTTGTAAGTAAATACCACAACTTCTTTATCCATTTTTCACTTTCTGCGATGTTGAACTTGTACTGTAAACGAGGTTCTTGTAAACAGAGGCCGTTCCCAAACTTTGGGGTGGCTGTGTCTTTTTGATTTTAATTTCCCTAAGCTATAGGACCATAAGTGGAAGTGCCCTAGGCTCTGTTGCTTTGTTTTTTAGATGTTTCAGGAAACACCATACACTTCTCCCGAGTGTCTGTTGGCAATTTACATCCCGCCCATCAGCATAACAAGGCTCCCAGTTCTCCATGGCCTGTCCTGCCTTTCTGGATTTTACACTTTTTTCAGATGGCCCTTTTGACCGGGGGGAAGTGAGACTTCATTGTAGTGCAGATTTCCTTTGCAAGCTTGCTTGGTTGGCCAAAAAGGGCGTATGCGTTTTTTCCTGAATATATTCAGGAAAAAACGCATACGCCCTTTTTGGCCAACCAAGCAAGCTTGCAAAGGAAATCTGCACTACAATGAAGTCTCACTTCCCCCCGGTCAAAAGGGCCATCTGAAAAAAGTGTAAAATCCAGAAAGGCAGGACAGGCCATGGAGAACTGGGAGCCTTGTTATGCTGATGGGCGGGATGTAAATTGCCAACAGACACTCGGGAGAAGTGTATGGTGTTTCCTGAAACATCTAAAAAACAAAGCAACAGAGCCTAGGGCACTTCCACTTATGGTCCTATAGCTTAGGGAAATTAAAATCAAAAAGACACAGCCACCCCAAAGTTTGGAACGGCTCTGTTTACAAGAACCTCGTTTACAGTACAAGTTCAACATCGCAGAAAGTGAAAAATGGATAAAGAAGTTGTGGTATTTACTTACAAAGCAATATCACTCAGCAATGAAATCTATGTCATCAGGCCCTTAGCAGCACAATGAGTGGATTCAGGTATGATGATTCTAACTGAAATAAGTCACACAGAAAAAGAAACATCATAAGATATCAGTAATACACGGAATGTAAACTTGGCTACACAGGAACTGAATTACAGAACAGAACAGGGTCTCAAATTTAGAAAACCAACTTATGCTTGCTTAAGGGAAAGGTGAGTTGGGGTGCTGCATAAAACCAGAGATTGAAATGAGCACAGATAAAGTTCCTTAAGCCAAATATGGAATAGACAAGAGCTACTCCTTGCTCAACGAAATGGACTCAACACCGCATATTAAACGCCTAAGAATGTACCTGACTAGTAAGTATCTTAAAACCTATGGATTGCTATGTCTCCGAAAGAGAATCAAGCATGTGTACAGGGGCATAAACGCAGCAGTGATAGGATTGGAGAGGTTCGGTGAGCAAATGAAGACCCTTTGAAGTCATATTGCATGGTACCCATTCCACGGGTCTCAACTCTCCAGGTTTAAGGTATTCTTCCTTCAGCTAAAACATGCATGTGGAACCCAGAGTATGATCAACCGTGTGAACGGGAGACGTGTTCAAATATGTCTCAGTTTTCCTCCCCTGGTACTCGGGTGCAACATTCCAGACGCTTTACTAACACTCTCCCCACTTGGAGAGTCAGCGCCTTTAACCTCCTGTTTGGCCCAGTTTGCAATTTCTGCGGAAGATGAACAGGAATAGCGAGAACCAATGAGAGACTAGCTGGAGGTGTCTGGACGGGCAAATTTAACTCTCATTTCCCACCAGGAAGAGGAAATAACCAAAGGCTCAGCGTGCCGTGCCGGAACCAGATTAGGGCCTGAAGCCATCCTGCGGTGTTGCGGCCAGCTCAAAAGAAAGCGAGTTGAAGAAAGGAGCTCAGGGGCACTGTAATTCACAAACCTGCAGAGTTATAAATGACAGCTATCGTCCAAAAATAGACTGAAGTAAGGCTGCCAAGAGGACTTGAAAGCGGGGCAGAATTGCAGGAAACCGATTTCAGGAGGTAGACTGGAATTGCATTGAAAGCATAGGAAAAGAGGCAGAACGTCCACAATGATGCACTTGGCCAAAAAGGGCGTATGCGTTTTTTCCTGAATATATTCAGGAAAAAACGCATACGCCCTTTTTGGCCAACCAAGCAAGCTTGCAAAGGAAATCTGCACTACAATGAAGTCTCACTTCCCCCCGGTCAAAAGGGCCATCTGAAAAAAGTGTAAAATCCAGAAAGGCAGGACAGGCCATGGAGAACTGGGAGCCTTGTTATGCTGATGGGCGGGATGTAAATTGCCAACAGACACTCGGGAGAAGTGTATGGTGTTTCCTGAAACATCTAAAAAACAAAGCAACAGAGCCTAGGGCACTTCCACTTATGGTCCTATAGCTTAGGGAAATTAAAATCAAAAAGACACAGCCACCCAAAGTTTGGGACGCCTCTGTTTACAAGAACCTCGTTTACAGTACAAGTTCAACATCGCAGAAAGTGAAAAATGGATAAAGAAGTTGTGGTATTTACTTACAAAGCAATATCACTCAGCAATGAAATCTATGTCATCAGGCCCTTAGCAGCACAATGAGTGGATTCAGGTATGATGATTCTAACTGAAATAAGTCACACAGAAAAAGAAACATCATAAGATATCAGTAATACACGGAATGTAAACTTGGCTACACAGGAACTGAATTACAGAACAGAACAGGGTCTCAAATTTAGAAAACCAACTTATGCTTGCTTAAGGGGAAAGGTGAGTTGGGGTGCTGCATAAAACCAGAGATTGAAATGAGCACAGATAAAGTTCCTTAAGCCAAATATGGAATAGACAAGAGCTACTCCTTGCTCAACGAAATGGACTCAACACCGCATATTAAACGCCTAAGAATGTACCTGACTAGTAAGTATCTTAAAACCTATGGATTGCTATGTCTCCGAAAGAGAATCAAGCATGTGTACAGGGGCATAAACGCAGCAGTGATAGGATTGGAGAGGTTCGGTGAGCAAATGAAGACCCTTTGAAGTCATATTGCATGGTACCCATTCCACGGGTTTCAACTCTCCAGGTTTAAGGTATTCTTCCTTCAGCTAAAACATGCATGTGGAACCCAGAGTATGATCAACCATGTGATCGGGAGACGTGTTCAAATATGTCTCAGTTTTCCTCCCCTGGTACTCGGGTGCAACATTCCAGACGCTTTACTAACACTCTCCCCACTTGGAGAGTCAGCCCTTTAACCTCCTGTTTGGCCCAGTTTGCAATTTCTGCGGAAGATGAACAGGAATAGCGAGAACCAATGAGAGGCTAGCTGGAGGTGTCTGGACGGGCAAATTTAACTCTCATTTCCCACCAGGAAGAGGAATTAACCAAAGGCTCAGCGTGCCGTGCCGGAACCAGATTAGGGCCTGAAGCCATCCTGCGGTGTTGCGGCCAGGTCACAAGAAAGCGAGTTGAAGAAAGGAGCTCAGGGGCACTGTAATTCACAAACCTGCAGAGTTATAAATGACAGCTATCGTCCAAAAATAGACTGAAGTAAGGCTGCCAAGAGGACTTGAAAGCGGGGCAGAATTGCAGGAAACCGATTTCAGGAGGTAGACTGGAATTGCATTGAAAGCATAGGAAAAGAGGCAGAACGTCCACAATGATGCACTTGGCCAAAAAGGGCGTATGCGTTTTTTCCTGAATATATTCAGGAAAAAACGCATACGCCCTTTTTGGCCAACCAAGCAAGCTTGCAAAGGAAATCTGCACTACAATGAAGTCTCACTTCCCCCGGTCAAAAGGGCCATCTGAAAAAAGTGTAAAATCCAGAAAGGCAGGACAGGCCATGGAGAACTGGGAGCCTTGTTATGCTGATGGGCGGGATGTAAATTGCCAACAGACACTCGGGAGAAGTGTATGGTGTTTCCTGAAACATCTAAAAAACAAAGCAACAGAGCCTAGGGCACTTCCACTTATGGTCCTATAGCTTAGGGAAATTAAAATCAAAAAGACACAGCCACCCCAAAGTTTGGGAACGGCTCTGTTTACAAGAACCTCGTTTACAGTACAAGTTCAACATCGCAGAAAGTGAAAAATGGATAAAGAAGTTGTGGTATTTACTTACAAAGCAATATCACTCAGCAATGAAATCTATGTCATCAGGCCCTTAGCAGCACAATGAGTGGATTCAGGTATGATGATTCTAACTGAAATAAGTCACACAGAAAAAGAAACATCATAAGATATCAGTAATACACGGAATGTAAACTTGGCTACACAGGAACTGAATTACAGAACAGAACAGGGTCTCAAATTTAGAAAACCAACTTATGCTTGCTTAAGGGTAAAGGTGAGTTGGGGTGCTGCATAAAACCAGAGATTGAAATGAGCACAGATAAAGTTCCTTAAGCCAAATATGGAATAGACAAGAGCTACTCCTTGCTCAACGAAATGGACTCAACACCGCATATTAAACGCCTAAGAATGTACCTGACTAGTAAGTATCTTAAAACCTATGGATTGCTATGTCTCCGAAAGAGAATCAAGCGTGTGTACAGGGGCATAAACGCAGCAGTGATAGGATTGGAGAGGTTCGGTGAGCAAATGAAGACCCTTTGAAGTCATATTGCATGGTACCCATTCCACGGGTTTCAACTCTCCAGGTTTAAGGTATTCTTCCTTCAGCTAAAACATGCATGTGGAACCCAGAGTATGATCAACCGTGTGAACGGGAGACGTGTTCAAATATGTCTCAGTTTTCCTCCCCTGGTACTCGGGTGCAACATTCCAGACGCTTTACTAACACTCTCCCCACTTGGAGAGTCAGCGCCTTTAACCTCCTGTTTGGCACAGTTTGCAATTTCTGCGGAAGATGAACAGGAATAGCGAGAACCAATGAGAGACTAGCTGGAGGTGTCTGGACGGGCAAATTTAACTCTCATTTCCCACCAGGAAAAGGAAATAACCAAAGGCTCATCGTGCCGTGCCGGAACCAGATTAGGGCCTGAAGCCATCCTGCGGTGTTGCGGCCAGGTCACAAGAAAGCAAGTTGAAGAAAGGAGCTCAGGGGCACTGTAATTCACAAACCTGCAGAGTTATAAATGACAGCTATCGTCCAAAAATAGACTGAAGTAAGGCTGCCAAGAGGACTTGAAAGCGGGGCAGAATTGCAGGAAACCGATTTCAGGAGGTAGACTGGAATTGCATTGAAAGCATAGGAAAAGAGGCAGAACGTCCACAATGATGCACTTGGCCAAAAAGGGCGTATGCGTTTTTTCCTGAATATATTCAGGAAAAAACGCATACGCCCTTTTTGGCCAACCAAGCAAGCTTGCAAAGGAAATCTGCACTACAATGAAGTCTCACTTCCCCCGGTCAAAAGGGCCATCTGAAAAAAGTGTAAAATCCAGAAAGGCAGGACAGGCCATGGAGAACTGGGAGCCTTGTTATGCTGATGGGCGGGATGTAAATTGCCAACAGACACTCGGGAGAAGTGTATGGTGTTTCCTGAAACATCTAAAAAACAAAGCAACAGAGCCTAGGGCACTTCCACTTATGGTCCTATAGCTTAGGGAAATTAAAATCAAAAAGACACAGCCACCCCAAAGTTTGGGGTGGCTGTGTTTACAAGAACCTCGTTTACAGTACAAGTTCAACATCGCAGAAAGTGAAAAATGGATAAAGAAGTTGTGGTATTTACTTACAAAGCAATATCACTCAGCAATGAAATCTGTGTCATCAGGCCCTTAGCAGCACAATGAGTGGATTCAGGTATGATGATTCTAACTGAAATAAGTCACACAGAAAAAGAAACATCATAAGATATCAGTAATACACGGAATGTAAACTTGGCTACACAGGAACTGAATTACAGAACAGAACAGGGTCTCAAATTTAGAAAACCAACTTATGCTTGCTTAAGGGGAAAGGTGAGTTGGGGTGCTGCATAAAACCAGAGATTGAAATGAGCACAGATAAAGTTCCTTAAGCCAAATATGGAATAGACAAGAGCTACTCCTTGCTCAACGAAATGGACTCAACACCGCATATTAAACGCCTAAGAATGTACCTGACTAGTAAGTATCTTAAAACCTATGGATTGCTATGTCTCCGAAAGAGAATCAAGCATGTGTACAGGGGCATAAACGCAGCAGTGATAGGATTGGAGAGGTTCGGTGAGCAAATGAAGACCCTTTGAAGTCATATTGCATGGTACCCATTCCACGGGTTTCAACTCCCAGGTTTAAGGTATTCTTCCTTCAGCTAAAACATGCATGTGGAACCCAGAGTATGATCAACCATGTGATCGGGAGACGTGTTCAAATATGTCTCAGTTTTCCTCCCCTGGTACTCGGGTGCAACATTCCAGACGCTTTACTAACACTCTCCCCACTTGGAGAGTCAGCGCCTTTAACCTCCTGTTTGGCCCAGTTTGCAATTTCTGCGGAAGATGAACAGGAATAGCGAGAACCAATGAGAGACTAGCTGGAGGTGTCTGGACGGGCAAATTTAACTCTCATTTCCCACCAGGAAGAGGAATAACCAAAGGCTCAGCGTGCCGTGCCGGAACCAGATTAGGGCCTGAAGCCATCCTGCGGTGTTGCGGCCAGGTCACAAGAAAGCGAGTTGAAGAAAGGAGCTCAGGGGCACTGTAATTCACAAACCTGCAGAGTTATAAATGACAGCTATCGTCCAAAAATATACTGAAGTAAGGCTGCCAAGAGGACTTGAAAGCGGGGCAGAATTGCAGGAAACCGATTTCAGGAGGTAGACTGGAATTGCATTGAAAGCATAGGAAAAGAGGCAGAACGTCCACAATGATGCACTTGGCCAAAAAGGGCGTATGCGTTTTTTCCTGAATATATTCAGGAAAAAACGCATACGCCCTTTTTGGCCAACCAAGCAAGCTTGCAAAGGAAATCTGCACTACACTGAAGTCTCACTTCCCCCCGGTCAAAAGGGCCATCTGAAAAAAGTGTAAAATCCAGAAAGGCAGGACAGGCCATGGAGAACTGGGAGCCTTGTTATGCTGATGGGCGGGATGTAAATTGCCAACAGACACTCGGGAGAAGTGTATGGTGTTTCCTGAAACATCTAAAAAACAAAGCAACAGAGCCTAGGGCACTTCCACTTATGGTCCTATAGCTTAGGGAAATTAAAATCAAAAAGACACAGCCACCCCAAAGTTTGGAACGGCTCTGTTTACAAGAACCTCGTTTACAGTACAAGTTCAACATCGCAGAAAGTGAAAAATGGATAAAGAAGTTGTGGTATTTACTTACAAAGCAATATCACTCAGCAATGAAATCTATGTCATCAGGCCCTTAGCAGCACAATGAGTGGATTCAGGTATGATGATTCTAACTGAAATAAGTCACACAGAAAAAGAAACATCATAAGATATCAGTAATACACGGAATGTAAACTTGGCTACACAGGAACTGAATTACAGAACAGAACAGGGTCTCAAATTTAGAAAACCAACTTATGCTTGCTTAAGGGAAAGGTGAGTTGGGGTGCTGCATAAAACCAGAGATTGAAATGAGCACAGATAAAGTTCCTTAAGCCAAATATGGAATAGACAAGAGCTACTCCTTGCTCAACGAAATGGACTCAACACCGCATATTAAACGCCTAAGAATGTACCTGACTAGTAAGTATCTTAAAACCTATGGATTGCTATGTCTCCGAAAGAGAATCAAGCATGTGTACAGGGGCATAAACGCAGCAGTGATAGGATTGGAGAGGTTCGGTGAGCAAATGAAGACCCTTTGAAGTCATATTGCATGGTACCCATTCCACGGGTCTCAACTCTCCAGGTTTAAGGTATTCTTCCTTCAGCTAAAACATGCATGTGGAACCCAGAGTATGATCAACCATGTGATCGGGAGACGTGTTCAAATATGTCTCAGTTTTCCTCCCCTGGTACTCGGGTGCAACATTCCAGACGCTTTACTAACACTCTCCCCACTTGGAGAGTCAGTCCCTTTAACCTCCTGTTTGGCCCAGTTTGCAATTTCTGCGGAAGATGAACAGGAATAGCGAGAACCAATGAGAGACTAGCTGGAGGTGTCTGGACGGGCAAATTTAACTCTCATTTCCCACCAGGAAGAGGAATTAACCAAAGGCTCAGCGTGCCGTGCCGGAACCAGATTAGGGCCTGAAGCCATCCTGCGGTGTTGCGGCCAGGTCACAAGAAAGCGAGTTGAAGAAAGGAGCTCAGGGGCACTGTAATTCACAAACCTGCAGAGTTATAAATGACAGCTATCGTCCAAAAATAGACTGAAGTAAGGCTGCCAAGAGGACTTGAAAGCGGGGCAGAATTGCAGGAAACCGATTTCAGGAGGTAGACTGGAAGTGCATTGAAAGCATAGGAAAAGAGGCAGAACGTCCACAATGATGCACTTGGCCAAAAAGGGCGTATGCGTTTTTTCCTGAATATATTCAGGAAAAAACGCATACGCCCTTTTTGGCCAACCAAGCAAACTTGCAAAGGAAATCTGCACTACAATGAAGTCTCACTTCCCCCCGGTCAAAAGGGCCATCTGAAAAAAGTGTAAAATCCAGAAAGGCAGGACAGGCCATGGAGAACTGGGAGCCTTGTTATGCTGATGGGCGGGATGTAAATTGCCAACAGACACTCGGGAGAAGTGTATGGTGTTTCCTGAAACATCTAAAAAACAAAGCAACAGAGCCTAGGGCACTTCCACTTATGGTCCTATAGCTTAGGGAAATTAAAATCAAAAAGACACAGCCACCCCAAAGTTTGGGACGCCTCCGTTTACAAGAACCTCGTTTACAGTACAAGTTCAACATCGCAGAAAGTGAAAAATGGATAAAGAAGTTGTGGTATTTACTTACAAAGCAATATCACTCAGCAATGAAATCTATGTCATCAGGCCCTTAGCAGCACAATGAGTGGATTCAGGTATGATGATTCTAACTGAAATAAGTCACACAGAAAAAGAAACATCATAAGATATCAGTAATACACGGAATGTAAACTTGGCTACACAGGAACTGAATTACAGAACAGAACAGGGTCTCAAATTTAGAAAACCAACTTATGCTTGCTTAAGGGGAAAGGTGAGTTGGGGTGCTGCATAAAACCAGAGATTGAAATGAGCACAGATAAAGTTCCTTAAGCCAAATATGGAATAGACAAGAGCTACTCCTTGCTCAACGAAATGGACTCAACACCGCATATTAAACGCCTAAGAATGTACCTGACTAGTAAGTATCTTAAAACCTATGGATTGCTATGTCTCCGAAAGAGAATCAAGCATGTGTACAGGGGCATAAACGCAGCAGTGATAGGATTGGAGAGGTTCGGTGAGCAAATGAAGACCCTTTGAAGTCATATTGCATGGTACCCATTCCACGGGTTTCAACTCTCCAGGTTTAAGGTATTCTTCCTTCAGCTAAAACATGCATGTGAAACCCAGAGTATGATCAACCATGTGAATGGGAGATGTGTTCAAATATGTCTCAGTTTTCCTCCCCTGGTACTCGGGTGCAACATTCCAGACGCTTTACTAACACTCTCCCCACTTGGAGAGTCAGCGCCTTTAACCTCCTGTTTGGCCCAGTTTGCAATTTCTGCGGAAGATGAACAGGAATAGCGAGAACCAATGAGAGACTAGCTGGAGGTGTCTGGACGGGCAAATTTAACTCTCATTTCCCACCAGGAAGAGGAAATAACCAAAGGCTCAGCGTGCCGTGCCGGAACCAGATTAGGGCCTGAAGCCATCCTGCGGTGTTGCGGCCAGGTCACAAGAAAGCGAGTTGAAGAAAGGAGCTCAGGGGCACTGTAATTCACAAACCTGCAGAGTTATAAATGACAGCTATCGTCCAAAAATAGACTGAAGTAAGGCTGCCAAGAGGACTTGAAAGCGGGGCAGAATTGCAGGAAACCGATTTCAGGAGGTAGACTGGAATTGCATTGAAAGCATAGGAAAAGAGGCAGAACGTCCACAATGATGCACTTGGCCAAAAAGGGCGTATGCGTTTTTTCCTGAATATATTCAGGAAAAAACGCATACGCCCTTTTTGGCCAACCAAGCAAGCTTGCAAAGGAAATCTGCACTACAATGAAGTCTCACTTCCCCCGGTCAAAAGGGCCATCTGAAAAAAGTGTAAAATCCAGAAAGGCAGGACAGGCCATGGAGAACTGGGAGCCTTGTTATGCTGATGGGCGGGATGTAAATTGCCAACAGACACTCGGGAGAAGTGTATGGTGTTTCCTGAAACATCTAAAAAACAAAGCAACAGAGCCTAGGGCACTTCCACTTATGGTCCTATAGCTTAGGGAAATTAAAATCAAAAAGACACAGCCACCCCAAAGTTTGGGACGGCTCTGTTTACAAGAACCTCGTTTACGGTACAAGTTCAACATCGCAGAAAGTGAAAAATGGATAAAGAAGTTGTGGTATTTACTTACAAAGCAATATCACTCAGCAATGAAATCTATGTCATCAGGCCCTTAGCAGCACAATGAGTGGATTCAGGTATGATGATTCTAACTGAAATAAGTCACACAGAAAAAGAAACATCATAAGATATCAGTAATACACGGAATGTAAACTTGGCTACACAGGAACTGAATTACAGAACAGAACAGGGTCTCAAATTTAGAAAACCAACTTATGCTTGCTTAAGGGGAAAGGTGAGTTGGGGTGCTGCATAAAACCAGAGATTGAAATGAGCACAGATAAAGTTCCTTAAGCCAAATATGGAATAGACAAGAGCTACTCCTTGCTCAACGAAATGGACTCAACACCGCATATTAAACGCCTAAGAATGTACCTGACTAGTAAGTATCTTAAAACCTATGGATTGCTATGTCTCCGAAAGAGAATCAAGCATGTGTACAGGGGCATAAACGCAGCAGTGATAGGATTGGAGAGGTTCGGTGAGCAAATGAAGACCCTTTGAAGTCATATTGCATGGTACCCATTCCACGGGTTTCAACTCTCCAGGTTTAAGGTATTCTTCCTTCAGCTAAAACATGCATGTGGAACCCAGAGTATGATCAACCATGTGATCGGGAGACGTGTTCAAATATGTCTCAGTTTTCCTCCCCTGGTACTCGGGTGCAACATTCCAGACGCTTTACTAACACTCTCCCCACTTGGAGAGTCAGCCCTTTAACCTCCTGTTTGGCCCAGTTTGCAATTTCTGCGGAAGATGAACAGGAATAGCGAGAACCAATGAGAGACTAGCTGGAGGTGTCTGGACGGGCAAATTTAACTCTCATTTCCCACCAGGAAGAGGAAATAACCAAAGGCTCAGCGTGCCGTGCCGGAACCAGATTAGGGCCTGAAGCCATCCTGCGGTGTTGCGGCCAGGTCACAAGAAAGCGAGTTGAAGAAAGGAGCTCAGGGGCACTGTAATTCACAAACCTGCAGAGTTATAAATGACAGCTATCGTCCAAAAATAGACTGAAGTAAGGCTGCCAAGAGGACTTGAAAGCGGGGCAGAATTGCAGGAAACCGATTTCAGGAGGTAGACTGAAATTGCATTGAAAGCATAGGAAAAGAGGCAGAACGTCCACAATGATGCACTTGGCCAAAAAGGGCGTATGCGTTTTTTCCTGAATATATTCAGGAAAAAACGCATACGCCCTTTTTGGCCAACCAAGCAAGCTTGCAAAGGAAATCTGCACTACAATGAAGTCTCACTTCCCCCCGGTCAAAAGGGCCATCTGAAAAAAGTGTAAAATCCAGAAAGGCAGGACAGGCCATGGAGAACTGGGAGCCTTGTTATGCTGATGGGCGGGATGTAAATTGCCAACAGACACTCGGGAGAAGTGTATGGTGTTTCCTGAAACATCTAAAAAACAAAGCAACAGAGCCTAGGGCACTTCCACTTATGGTCCTATAGCTTAGGGAAATTAAAATCAAAAAGACACAGCCACCCCAAAGTTTGGGACGCCTCTGTTTACAAGAACCTCGTTTACAGTACAAGTTCAACATCGCAGAAAGTGAAAAATGGATAAAGAAGTTGTGGTATTTACTTACAAAGCAATATCACTCAGCAATGAAATCTATGTCATCAGGCCCTTAGCAGCACAATGAGTGGATTCAGGTATGATGATTCTAACTGAAATAAGTCACACAGAAAAAGAAACATCATAAGATATCAGTAATACACGGAATGTAAACTTGGCTACACAGGAACTGAATTACAGAACAGCACAGGGTCTCAAATTTAGAAAACCAACTTATGCTTGCTTAAGGGGAAAGGTGAGTTGGGGTGCTGCATAAAACCAGAGATTGAAATGAGCACAGATAAAGTTCCTTAAGCCAAATATGGAATAGACAAGAGCTACTCCTTGCTCAACGAAATGGACTCAACACCGCATATTAAACGCCTAAGAATGTACCTGACTAGTAAGTATCTTAAAACCTATGGATTGCTATGTCTCCGAAAGAGAATCAAGCATGTGTACAGGGGCATAAACGCAGCAGTGATAGGATTGGAGAGGTTCGGTGAGCAAATGAAGACCCTTTGAAGTCATATTGCATGGTACCCATTCCACGGGTTTCAACTCCCAGGTTTAAGGTATTCTTCCTTCAGCTAAAACATGCATGTGGAACCCAGAGTATGATCAACCATGTGATCGGGAGACGTGTTCAAATATGTCTCAGTTTTCCTCCCCTGGTACTCGGGTGCAACATTCCAGACGCTTTACTAACACTCTCCCCACTTGGAGAGTCAGTCCCTTTAACCTCCTGTTTGGCCCAGTTTGCAATTTCTGCGGAAGATGAACAGGAATAGCGAGAACCAATGAGAGACTAGCTGGAGGTGTCTGGACGGGCAAATTTAACTCTCATTTCCCACCAGGAAGAGGAATAACCAAAGGCTCAGCGTGCCGTGCCGGAACCAGATTAGGGCCTGAAGCCATCCTGCGGTGTTGCGGCCAGGTCACAAGAAAGCGAGTTGAAGAAAGGAGCTCAGGGGCACTGTAATTCACAAACCTGCAGAGTTATAAATGACAGCTATCGTCCAAAAATAGACTGAAGTAAGGCTGCCAAGAGGACTTGAAAGCGGGGCAGAATTGCAGGAAACCGATTTCAGGAGGTAGACTGGAATTGCATTGAAAGCATAGGAAAAGAGGCAGAACGTCCACAATGATGCACTTGGCCAAAAAGGGCGTATGCGTTTTTTCCTGAATATATTCAGGAAAAAACGCATACGCCCTTTTTGGCCAACCAAGCAAGCTTGCAAAGGAAATCTGCACTACAATGAAGTCTCACTTCCCCCGGTCAAAAGGGCCATCTGAAAAAAGTGTAAAATCCAGAAAGGCAGGACAGGCCATGGAGAACTGGGAGCCTTGTTATGCTGATGGGCGGGATGTAAATTGCCAACAGACACTCGGGAGAAGTGTATGGTGTTTCCTGAAACATCTAAAAAACAAAGCAACAGAGCCTAGGGCACTTCCACTTATGGTCCTATAGCTTAGGGAAATTAAAATCAAAAAGACACAGCCACCCCAAAGTTTGGAACGGCTCTGTTTACAAGAACCTCGTTTACAGTACAAGTTCAACATCGCAGAAAGTGAAAAATGGATAAAGAAGTTGTGGTATTTACTTACAAAGCAATATCACTCAGCAATGAAATCTATGTCATCAGGCCCTTAGCAGCACAATGAGTGGATTCAGGTATGATGATTCTAACTGAAATAAGTCACACAGAAAAAGAAACATCATAAGATATCAGTAATACACGGAATGTAAACTTGGCTACACAGGAACTGAATTACAGAACAGAACAGGGTCTCAAATTTAGAAAACCAACTTATGCTTGCTTAAGGGGAAAGGTGAGTTGGGGTGCTGCATAAAACCAGAGATTGAAATGAGCACAGATAAAGTTCCTTAAGCCAAATATGGAATAGACAAGAGCTACTCCTTGCTCAACGAAATGGACTCAACACCGCATATTAAACGCCTAAGAATGTACCTGACTAGTAAGTATCTTAAAACCTATGGATTGCTATGTCTCCGAAAGAGAATCAAGCATGTGTACAGGGGCATAAACGCAGCAGTGATAGGATTGGAGAGGTTCGGTGAGCAAATGAAGACCCTTTGAAGTCATATTGCATGGTACCCATTCCACGGGTTTCAACTACCCAGGTTTAAGGTATTCTTCCTTCAGCTAAAACATGCATGTGGAACCCAGAGTATGATCAACCATGTGATCGGGAGACGTGTTCAAATATGTCTCAGTTTTCCTCCCTGGTACTCGGGTGCAACATTCCAGACGCTTTACTAACACTCTCCCCACTTGGAGAGTCAGCCCTTTAACCTCCTGTTTGGCCCAGTTTGCAATTTCTGCGGAAGATGAACAGGAATAGCGAGAACCAATGAGAGACTAGCTGGAGGTGTCTGGACGGGCAAATTTAACTCTCATGTCCCACCAGGAAGAGGAATTAACCAAAGGCTCAGCGTGCCGTGCCGGAACCAGATTAGGGCCTGAAGCCATCCTGCGGTGTTGCGGCCATTCACAAGAAAGCGAGTTGAAGAAAGGAGCTCAGGGGCACTGTAATTCACAAACCTGCAGAGTTATAAATGACAGCTATCGTCCAAAAATAGACTGAAGTAAGGCTGCCAAGAGGACTTGAAAGCGGGGCAGAATTGCAGGAAACCGATTTCAGGAGGTAGACTGGAATTGCATTGAAAGCATAGGAAAAGAGGCAGAACGTCCACAATGATGCACTTGGCCAAAAAGGGCGTATGCGTTTTTTCCTGAATATATTCAGGAAAAAACGCATACGCCCATTTTGGCCAACCAAGCAAGCTTGCAAAGGAAATCTGCACTACAATGAAGTCTCACTTCCCCCCGGTCAAAAGGGCCATCTGAAAAAAGTGTAAAATCCAGAAAGGCAGGACAGGCCATGGAGAACTGGGAGCCTTGTTATGCTGATGGGCGGGATGTAAATTGCCAACAGACACTCGGGAGAAGTGTATGGTGTTTCCTGAAACATCTAAAAAACAAAGCAACAGAGCCTAGGGCACTTCCACTTATGGTCCTATAGCTTAGGGAAATTAAAATCAAAAAGACACAGCCACCCCAAAGTTTGGGACGCTCTGTTTACAAGAACCTCGTTTACAGTACAAGTTCAACATCGCAGAAAGTGAAAAATGGATAAAGAAGTTGTGGTATTTACTTACAAAGCAATATCACTCAGCAATGAAATCTATGTCATCAGGCCCTTAGCAGCACAATGAGTGGATTCAGGTATGATGATTCTAACTGAAATAAGTCACACAGAAAAAGAAACATCATAAGATATCAGTAATACACGGAATGTAAACTTGGCTACACAGGAACTGAATTACAGAACAGAACAGGGTCTCAAATTTAGAAAACCAACTTATGCTTGCTTAAGGGGAAAGGTGAGTTGGGGTGCTGCATAAAACCAGAGATTGAAATGAGCACAGATAAAGTTCCTTAAGCCAAATATGGAATAGACAAGAGCTACTCCTTGCTCAACGAAATGGACTCAACACCGCATATTAAACGCCTAAGAATGTACCTGACTAGTAAGTATCTTAAAACCTATGGATTGCTATGTCTCCGAAAGAGAATCAAGCATGTGTACAGGGGCATAAACGCAGCAGTGATAGGATTGGAGAGGTTCGGTGAGCAAATGAAGACCCTTTGAAGTCATATTGCATGGTACCCATTCCACGGGTTTCAACTCCCAGGTTTAAGGTATTCTTCCTTCAGCTAAAACATGCATGTGGAACCCAGAGTATGATCAACCATGTGATCGGGAGACGTGTTCAAATATGTCTCAGTTTTCCTCCCCTGGTACTCGGGTGCAACATTCCAGACGCTTTACTAACACTCTCCCCACTTGGAGAGTCAGCCCTTTAACCTCCTGTTTGGCCCAGTTTGCAATTTCTGCGGAAGATGAACAGGAATAGCGAGAACCAATGAGAGACTAGCTGGAGGTGTCTGGACGGGCAAATTTAACTCTCATTTCCCACCAGGAAGAGGAATTAACCAAAGGCTCAGTGTGCCGTGCCGGAACCAGATTAGGGCCTGAAGCCATCCTGCGGTGTTGCGGCCAGGTCACAAGAAAGCGAGTTGAAGAAAGGAGCTCAGGGGCACTGTAATTCACAAACCTGCAGAGTTATAAATGACAGCTATCGTCCAAAAATAGACTGAAGTAAGGCTGCCAAGAGGACTTGAAAGCGGGGCAGAATTGCAGGAAACCGATTTCAGGAGGTAGACTGGAATTGCATTGAAAGCATAGGAAAAGAGGCAGAACGTCCACAATGATGCACTTGGCCAAAAAGGGCGTATGCGTTTTTTCCTGAATATATTCAGGAAAAAACGCATACGCCCTTTTTGGCCAACCAAGCAAGCTTGCAAAGGAAATCTGCACTACAATGAAGTCTCACTTCCCCCCGGTCAAAAGGGCCATCTGAAAAAAGTGTAAAATCCAGAAAGGCAGGACAGGCCATGGAGAACTGGGAGCCTTGTTATGCTGATGGGCGGGATGTAAATTGCCAACAGACACTCGGGAGAAGTGTATGGTGTTTCCTGAAACATCTAAAAAACAAAGCAACAGAGCCTAGGGCACTTCCACTTATGGTCCTATAGCTTAGGGAAATTAAAATCAAAAAGACACAGCCACCCCAAAGTTTGGACGGCTCTGTTTACAAGAACCTCGTTTACAGTACAAGTTCAACATCGCAGAAAGTGAAAAATGGATAAAGAAGTTGTGGTATTTACTTACAAAGCAATATCACTCAGCAATGAAATCTATGTCATCAGGCCCTTAGCAGCACAATGAGTGGATTCAGGTATGATGATTCTAACTGAAATAAGTCACACAGAAAAAGAAACATCATAAGATATCAGTAATACACGGAATGTAAACTTGGCTACACAGGAACTCAATTACAGAACAGAACAGGGTCTCAAATTTAGAAAACCAACTTATGCTTGCTTAAGGGGAAAGGTGAGTTGGGGTGCTGCATAAAACCAGAGATTGAAATGAGCACAGATAAAGTTCCTTAAGCCAAATATGGAATAGACAAGAGCTACTCCTTGCTCAACGAAATGGACTCAACACCGCATATTAAACGCCTAAGAATGTACCTGACTAGTAAGTATCTTAAAACCTATGGATTGCTATGTCTCCGAAAGAGAATCAAGCATGTGTACAGGGGCATAAACGCAGCAGTGATAGGATTGGAGAGGTTCGGTGAGCAAATGAAGACCCTTTGAAGTCATATTGCATGGTACCCATTCCACGGGTTTCAACTCCCAGGTTTAAGGTATTCTTCCTTCAGCTAAAACATGCATGTGGAACCCAGAGTATGATCAACCATGTGATCGGGAGACGTGTTCAAATATGTCTCAGTTTTCCTCCCCTGGTACTCGGGTGCAACATTCCAGACGCTTTACTAACACTCTCCCCACTTGGAGAGTCAGCCCTTTAACCTCCTGTTTGGCCCAGTTTGCAATTTCTGCGGAAGATGAACAGGAATAGCGAGAACCAATGAGAGACTAGCTGGAGGTGTCTGGACGGGCAAATTTAACTCTCATTTCCCACCAGGAAGAGGAATTAACCAAAGGCTCAGCGTGCCGTGCCGGAACCAGATTAGGGCCTGAAGCCATCCTGCGGTGTTGCGGCCAGGTCACAAGAAAGCGAGTTGAAGAAAGGAGCTCAGGGGCACTGTAATTCACAAACCTGCAGAGTTATAAATGACAGCTATCGTCCAAAAATAGACTGAAGTAAGGCTGCCAAGAGGACTTGAAAGCGGGGCAGAATTGCAGGAAACCGATTTCAGGAGGTAGACTGGAATTGCATTGAAAGCATAGGAAAAGAGGCAGAACGTCCACAATGATGCACTTGGCCAAAAAGGGCGTATGCGTTTTTTCCTGAATATATTCAGGAAAAAACGCATACGCCCTTTTTGGCCAACCAAGCAAGCTTGCAAAGGAAATCTGCACTACAATGAAGTCTCACTTCCCCCCGGTCAAAAGGGCCATCTGAAAAAAGTGTAAAATCCAGAAAGGCAGGACAGGCCATGGAGAACTGGGAGCCTTGTTATGCTGATGGGCGGGATGTAAATTGCCAACAGACACTCGGGAGAAGTGTATGGTGTTTCCTGAAACATCTAAAAAACAAAGCAACAGAGCCTAGGGCACTTCCACTTATGGTCCTATAGCTTAGGGAAATTAAAATCAAAAAGACATAGCCACCCCAAAGTTTGGGACGGCTCTGTTTACAAGAACCTCGTTTACAGTACAAGTTCAACATCGCAGAAAGTGAAAAATGGATAAAGAAGTTGTGGTATTTACTTACAAAGCAATATCACTCAGCAATGAAATCTATGTCATCAGGCCCTTAGCAGCACAATGAGTGGATTCAGGTATGATGATTCTAACTGAAATAAGTCACACAGAAAAAGAAACATCATAAGATATCAGTAATACACGGAATGTAAACTTGGCTACACAGGAACTGAATTACAGAACAGAACAGGGTCTCAAATTTAGAAAACCAACTTATGCTTGCTTAAGGGGAAAGGTGAGTTGGGGTGCTGCATAAAACCAGAGATTGAAATGAGCACAGATAAAGTTCCTTAAGCCAAATATGGAATAGACAAGAGCTACTCCTTGCTCAACGAAATGGACTCAACACCGCATATTAAACGCCTAAGAATGTACCTGACTAGTAAGTATCTTAAAACCTATGGATTGCTATGTCTCCGAAAGAGAATCAAGCATGTGTACAGGGGCATAAACGCAGCAGTGATAGGATTGGAGAGGTTCGGTGAGCAAATGAAGACCCTTTGAAGTCATATTGCATGGTACCCATTCCACGGGTTTCAACTCTCCAGGTTTAAGGTATTCTTCCTTCAGCTAAAACATGCATGTGGAACCCAGAGTATGATCAACCATGTGATCGGGAGACGTGTTCAAATATGTCTCAGTTTTCCTCCCCTGGTACTCGGGTGCAACATTCCAGACGCTTTACTAACACTCTCCCCACTTGGAGAGTCAGCCCTTTAACCTCCTGTTTGGCCCAGTTTGCAATTTCTGCGGAAGATGAACAGGAATAGCGAGAACCAATGAGAGACTAGCTGGAGGTGTCTGGACGGGCAAATTTAACTCTCATTTCCCACCAGGAAGAGGAAATAACCAAAGGCTCAGCGTGCCGTGCCGGAACCAGATTAGGGCCTGAAGCCATCCTGCGGTGTTGCGGCCAGGTCACAAGAAAGCGAGTTGAAGAAAGGAGCTCAGGGGCACTGTAATTCACAAACCTGCAGAGTTATAAATGACAGCTATCGTCCAAAAATAGACTGAAGTAAGGCTGCCAAGAGGACTTGAAAGCGGGGCAGAATTGCAGGAAACCGATTTCAGGAGGTAGACTGGAATTGCATTGAAAGCATAGGAAAAGAGGCAGAACGTCCACAATGATGCACTTGGCCAAAAAGGGCGTATGCGTTTTTTCCTGAATATATTCAGGAAAAAACGCATACGCCCTTTTTGGCCAACCAAGCAAGCTTGCAAAGGAAATCTGCACTACAATGAAGTCTCACTTCCCCCCGGTCAAAAGGGCCATCTGAAAAAAGTGTAAAATCCAGAAAGGCAGGACAGGCCATGGAGAACTGGGAGCCTTGTTATGCTGATGGGCGGGATGTAAATTGCCAACAGACACTCGGGAGAAGTGTATGGTGTTTCCTGAAACATCTAAAAAACAAAGCAACAGAGCCTAGGGCACTTCCACTTATGGTCCTATAGCTTAGGGAAATTAAAATCAAAAAGACACAGCCACCCCAAAGTTTGGGACGCTCTGTTTACAAGAACCTCGTTTACAGTACAAGTTCAACATCGCAGAAAGTGAAAAATGGATAAAGAAGTTGTGGTATTTACTTACAAAGCAATATCACTCAGCAATGAAATCTATGTCATCAGGCCCTTAGCAGCACAATGAGTGGATTCAGGTATGATGATTCTAACTGAAATAAGTCACACAGAAAAAGAAACATCATAAGATATCAGTAATACACGGAATGTAAACTTGGCTACACAGGAACTGAATTACAGAACAGAACAGGGTCTCAAATTTAGAAAACCAACTTATGCTTGCTTAAGGGAAAGGTGAGTTGGGGTGCTGCATAAAACCAGAGATTGAAATGAGCACAGATAAAGTTCCTTAAGCCAAATATGGAATAGACAAGAGCTACTCCTTGCTCAACGAAATGGACTCAACACCGCATATTAAACGCCTAAGAATGTACCTGACTAGTAAGTATCTTAAAACCTATGGATTGCTATGTCTCCGAAAGAGAATCAAGCATGTGTACAGGGGCATAAACGCAGCAGTGATAGGATTGGAGAGGTTCGGTGAGCAAATGAAGACCCTTTGAAGTCATATTGCATGGTACCCATTCCACGGGTTTCAACTCCCAGGTTTAAGGTATTCTTCCTTCAGCTAAAACATGCATGTGGAACCCAGAGTATGATCAACCATGTGATCGGGAGACGTGTTCAAATATGTCTCAGTTTTCCTCCCCTGGTACTCGGGTGCAACATTCCAGACGCTTTACTAACACTCTCCCCACTTGGAGAGTCAGCCCTTTAACCTCCTGTTTGGCCCAGTTTGCAATTTCTGCGGAAGATGAACAGGAATAGCGAGAACCAATGAGAGACTAGCTGGAGGTGTCTGGACGGGCAAATTTAACTCTCATTTCCCACCAGGAAGAGGAAATAACCAAAGGCTCAGCGTGCCGTGCCGGAACCAGATTAGGGCCTGAAGCCATCCTGCGGTGTTGCGGCCAGCTCACAAGAAAGCGAGTTGAAGAAAGGAGCTCAGGGGCACTGTAATTCACAAACCTGCAGAGTTATAAATGACAGCTATCGTCCAAAAATAGACTGAAGTAAGGCTGCCAAGAGGACTTGAAAGCGGGGCAGAATTGCAGGAAACCGATTTCAGGAGGTAGACTGGAATTGCATTGAAAGCATAGGAAAAGAGGCAGAACGTCCACAATGATGCACTTGGCCAAAAAGGGCGTATGCGTTTTTTCCTGAATATATTCAGGAAAAAACGCATACGCCCTTTTTGGCCAACCAAGCAAGCTTGCAAAGGAAATCTGCACTACAATGAAGTCTCACTTCCCCCCGGTCAAAAGGGCCATCTGAAAAAAGTGTAAAATCCAGAAAGGCAGGACAGGCCATGGAGAACTGGGAGCCTTGTTATGCTGATGGGCGGGATGTAAAGTGCCAACAGACACTCGGGAGAAGTGTATGGTGTTTCCTGAAACATCTAAAAAACAAAGCAACAGAGCCTAGGGCACTTCCACTTATGGTCCTATAGCTTAGGGAAATTAAAATCAAAAAGACACAGCCACCCCAAAGTTTGGGACGGCTCTGTTTACAAGAACCTCGTTTACAGTACAAGTTCAACATCGCAGAAAGTGAAAAATGGATAAAGAAGTTGTGGTATTTACTTACAAAGCAATATCACTCAGCAATGAAATCTATGTCATCAGGCCCTTAGCAGCACAATGAGTGGATTCAGGTATGATGATTCTAACTGAAATAAGTCACACAGAAAAAGAAACATCATAAGATATCAGTAATACACGGAATGTAAACTTGGCTACACAGGAACTGAATTACAGAACAGAACAGGGTCTCAAATTTAGAAAACCAACTTATGCTTGCTTAAGGGGAAAGGTGAGTTGGGGTGCTGCATAAAACCAGAGATTGAAATGAGCACAGATAAAGTTCCTTAAGCCAAATATGGAATAGACAAGAGCTACTCCTTGCTCAACGAAATGGACTCAACACCGCATATTAAACGCCTAAGAATGTACCTGACTAGTAAGTATCTTAAAACCTATGGATTGCTATGTCTCCGAAAGAGAATCAAGCATGTGTACAGGGGCATAAACGCAGCAGTGATAGGATTGGAGAGGTTCGGTGAGCAAATGAAGACCCTTTGAAGTCATATTGCATGGTACCCATTCCACGGGTTTCAACTCCCAGGTTTAAGGTATTCTTCCTTCAGCTAAAACATGCATGTGGAACCCAGAGTATGATCAACCATGTGATCGGGAGACGTGTTCAAATATGTCTCAGTTTTCCTCCCCTGGTACTCGGGTGCAACATTCCAGACGCTTTACTAACACTCTCCCCACTTGGAGAGTCAGTCCCTTTAACCTCCTGTTTGGCCCAGTTTGCAATTTCTGCGGAAGATGAACAGGAATAGCGAGAACCAATGAGAGACTAGCTGGAGGTGTCTGGACGGGCAAATTTAACTCTCATTTCCCACCAGGAAGAGGAATTAACCAAAGGCTCAGCGTGCCGTGCCGGAACCAGATTAGGGCCTGAAGCCATCCTGCGGTGTTGCGGCCAGCTCACAAGAAAGCGAGTTGAAGAAAGGAGCTCAGGGGCACTGTAATTCACAAACCTGCAGAGTTATAAATGACAGCTATCGTCCAAAAATAGACTGAAGTAAGGCTGCCAAGAGGACTTGAAAGCGGGGCAGCATTGCAGGAAACCGATTTCAGGAGGTAGACTGGAATTGCATTGAAAGCATAGGAAAAGAGGCAGAACGTCCACAATGATGCACTTGGCCAAAAAGGGCGTATGCGTTTTTTCCTGAATATATTCAGGAAAAAACGCATACGCCCTTTTTGGCCAACCAAGCAAGCTTGCAAAGGAAATCTGCACTACAATGAAGTCTCACTTCCCCCCGGTCAAAAGGGCCATCTGAAAAAAGTGTAAAATCCAGAAAGGCAGGACAGGCCATGGAGAACTGGGAGCCTTGTTATGCTGATGGGCGGGATGTAAATTGCCAACAGACACTCGGGAGAAGTGTATGGTGTTTCCTGAAACATCTAAAAAACAAAGCAACAGAGCCTAGGGCACTTCCACTTATGGTCCTATAGCTTAGGGAAATTAAAATCAAAAAGACACAGCCACCCCAAAGTTTGGGACGCCTCTGTTTACAAGAACCTCGTTTACAGTACAAGTTCAACATCGCAGAAAGTGAAAAATGGATAAAGAAGTTGTGGTATTTACTTACAAAGCAATATCACTCAGCAATGAAATCTATGTCATCAGGCCCTTAGCAGCACAATGAGTGGATTCAGGTATGATGATTCTAACTGAAATAAGTCACACAGAAAAAGAAACATCATAAGATATCAGTAATACACGGAATGTAAACTTGGCTACACAGGAACTGAATTACAGAACAGAACAGGGTCTCAAATTTAGAAAACCAACTTATGCTTGCTTAAGGGGAAAGGTGAGTTGGGGTGCTGCATAAAACCAGAGATTGAAATGAGCACAGATAAAGTTCCTTAAGCCAAATATGGAATAGACAAGAGCTACTCCTTGCTCAACGAAATGGACTCAACACCGCATATTAAACGCCTAAGAATGTACCTGACTAGTAAGTATCTTAAAACCTATGGATTGCTATGTCTCCGAAAGAGAATCAAGCATGTGTACAGGGGCATAAACGCAGCAGTGATAGGATTGGAGAGGTTCGGTGAGCAAATGAAGACCCTTTGAAGTCATATTGCATGGTACCCATTACACGGGTCTCAACTCTCCAGGTTTAAGGTATTCTTCCTTCAGCTAAAACATGCATGTGGAACCCAGAGTATGATCAACCATGTGATCGGGAGACGTGTTCAAATATGTCTCAGTTTTCCTCCCCTGGTACTCGGGTGCAACATTCCAGACGCTTTACTAACACTCTCCCCACTTGGAGAGTCAGCCCTTTAACCTCCTGTTTGGCCCAGTTTGCAATTTCTGCGGAAGATGAACAGGAATAGCGAGAACCAATGAGAGACTAGCTGGAGGTGTCTGGACGGGCAAATTTAACTCTCATTTCCCACCAGGAAGAGGAATAACCAAAGGCTCAGCGTGCCGTGCCGGAACCAGATTAGGGCCTGAAGCCATCCTGCGGTGTTGCGGCCAGGTCACAAGAAAGCGAGTTGAAGAAAGGAGCTCAGGGGCACTGTAATTCACAAACCTGCAGAGTTATAAATGACAGCTATCGTCCAAAAATAGACTGAAGTAAGGCTGCCAAGAGGACTTGAAAGCGGGGCAGAATTGCAGGAAACCGATTTCAGGAGGTAGACTGGAATTGCATTGAAAGCATAGGAAAAGAGGCAGAACGTCCACAATGATGCACTTGGCCAAAAAGGGCGTATGCGTTTTTTCCTGAATATATTCAGGAAAAAACGCATACGCCCTTTTTGGCCAACCAAGCAAGCTTGCAAAGGAAATCTGCACTACAATGAAGTCTCACTTCCCCCCGGTCAAAAGGGCCATCTGAAAAAAGTGTAAAATCCAGAAAGGCAGGACAGGCCATGGAGAACTGGGAGCCTTGTTATGCTGATGGGCGGGATGTAAATTGCCAACAGACACTCGGGAGAAGTGTATGGTGTTTCCTGAAACATCTAAAAAACAAAGCAACAGAGCCTAGGGCACTTCCACTTATGGTCCTATAGCTTAGGGAAATTAAAATCAAAAAGACACAGCCACCCCAAAGTTTGGAACGGCTCTGTTTACAAGAACCTCGTTTACAGTACAAGTTCAACATCGCAGAAAGTGAAAAATGGATAAAGAAGTTGTGGTATTTACTTACAAAGCAATATCACTCAGCAATGAAATCTATGTCATCAGGCCCTTAGCAGCACAATGAGTGGATTCAGGTATGATGATTCTAACTGAAATAAGTCACACAGAAAAAGAAACATCATAAGATATCAGTAATACACGGAATGTAAACTTGGCTACACAGGAACTGAATTACAGAACAGAACAGGGTCTCAAATTTAGAAAACCAACTTATGCTTGCTTAAGGGGAAAGGTGAGTTGGGGTGCTGCATAAAACCAGAGATTGAAATGAGCACAGATAAAGTTCCTTAAGCCAAATATGGAATAGACAAGAGCTACTCCTTGCTCAACGAAATGGACTCAACACCGCATATTAAACGCCTAAGAATGTACCTGACTAGTAAGTATCTTAAAACCTATGGATTGCTATGTCTCCGAAAGAGAATCAAGCATGTGTACAGGGGCATAAACGCAGCAGTGATAGGATTGGAGAGGTTCGGTGAGCAAATGAAGACCCTTTGAAGTCATATTGCATGGTACCCATTCCACGGGTTTCAACTACACAGGTTTAAGGTATTCTTCCTTCAGCTAAAACATGCATGTGGAACCTAGAGTATGATCAACCATGTGATCGGGAGACGTGTTCAAATATGTCTCAGTTTTCCTCCCCTGGTACTCGGGTGCAACATTCCAGACGCTTTACTAACACTCTCCCCACTTGGAGAGTCAGTCCCTTTAACCTCCTGTTTGGCCCAGTTTGCAATTTCTGCGGAAGATGAACAGGAATAGCGAGAACCAATGAGAGACTAGCTGGAGGTGTCTGAACGGGCAAATTTAACTCTCATTTCCCACCAGGAAGAGGAATTAACCAAAGGCTCAGCGTGCCGTGCCGGAACCAGATTAGGGCCTGAAGCCATCCTGCGGTGTTGCGGCCAGGTCACAAGAAAGCGAGTTGAAGAAAGGAGCTCAGGGGCACTGTAATTCACAAACCTGCAGAGTTATAAATGACAGCTATCGTCCAAAAATAGACTGAAGTAAGGCTGCCAAGAGGACTTGAAAGCGGGGCAGAATTGCAGGAAACCGATTTCAGGAGGTAGACTGGAATTGCATTGAAAGCATAGGAAAAGAGGCAGAACGTCCACAATGATGCACTTGGCCAAAAAGGGCGTATGCGTTTTTTCCTGAATATATTCAGGAAAAAACGCATACGCCCTTTTTGGCCAACCAAGCAAGCTTGCAAAGGAAATCTGCACTACAATGAAGTCTCACTTCCCCCCGGTCAAAAGGGCCATCTGAAAAAAGTGTAAAATCCAGAAAGGCAGGACAGGCCATGGAGAACTGGGAGCCTTGTTATGCTGATGGGCGGGATGTAAATTGCCAACAGACACTCGGGAGAAGTGTATGGTGTTTCCTGAAACATCTAAAAAACAAAGCAACAGAGCCTAGGGCACTTCCACTTATGGTCCTATAGCTTAGGGAAATTAAAATCAAAAAGACACAGCCACCCCAAAGTTTGGGACGGCTCTGTTTACAAGAACCTCGTTTACAGTACAAGTTCAACATCGCAGAAAGTGAAAAATGGATAAAGAAGTTGTGGTATTTACTTACAAAGCAATATCACTCAGCAATGAAATCTATGTCATCAGGCCCTTAGCAGCACAATGAGTGGATTCAGGTATGATGATTCTAACTGAAATAAGTCACACAGAAAAAGAAACATCATAAGATATCAGTAATACACGGAATGTAAACTTGGCTACACAGGAACTGAATTACAGAACAGAACAGGGTCTCAAATTTAGAAAACCAACTTATGCTTGCTTAAGGGGAAAGGTGAGTTGGGGTGCTGCATAAAACCAGAGATTGAAATGAGCACAGATAAAGTTCCTTAAGCCAAATATGGAATAGACAAGAGCTACTCCTTGCTCAACGAAATGGACTCAACACCGCATATTAAACGCCTAAGAATGTACCTGACTAGTAAGTATCTTAAAACCTATGGATTGCTATGTCTCCGAAAGAGAATCAAGCATGTGTACAGGGGCATAAACGCAGCAGTGATAGGATTGGAGAGGTTCGGTGAGCAAATGAAGACCCTTTGAAGTCATATTGCATGGTACCCATTCCACGGGTTCAACTCTCCAGGTTTAAGGTATTCTTCCTTCAGCTAAAACATGCATGTGGAACCCAGAGTATGATCAACCATGTGATCGGGAGACGTGTTCAAATATGTCTCAGTTTTCCTCCCCTGGTACTCGGGTGCAACATTCCAGACGCTTTACTAACACTCTCCCCACTTGGAGAGTCAGCCCTTTAACCTCCTGTTTGGCCCAGTTTGCAATTTCTGCGGAAGATGAACAGGAATAGCGAGAACCAATGAGAGACTAGCTGGAGGTGTCTGGACGGGCAAATTTAACTCTCATTTCCCACCAGGAAGAGGAATTAACCAAAGGCTCAGCATGCCGTGCCGGAACCAGATTAGGGCCTGAAGCCATCCTGCGGTGTTGCGGCCAGGTCACAAGAAAGCGAGTTGAAGAAAGGAGCTCAGGGGCACTGTAATTCACAAACCTGCAGAGTTATAAATGACAGCTATCGTCCAAAAATAGACTGAAGTAAGGCTGCCAAGAGGACTTGAAAGCGGGGCAGAATTGCAGGAAACCGATTTCAGGAGGTAGACTGGAATTGCATTGAAAGCATAGGAAAAGAGGCAGAACGTCCACAATGATGCACTTGGCCAAAAAGGGCGTATGCGTTTTTTCCTGAATATATTCAGGAAAAAACGCATACGCCCTTTTTGGCCAACCAAGCAAGCTTGCAAAGGAAATCTGCACTACAATGAAGTCTCACTTCCCCCCGGTCAAAAGGGCCATCTGAAAAAAGTGTAAAATCCAGAAAGGCAGGACAGGCCATGGAGAACTGGGAGCCTTGTTATGCTGATGGGCGGGATGTAAATTGCCAACAGACACTCGGGAGAAGTGTATGGTGTTTCCTGAAACATCTAAAAAACAAAGCAACAGAGCCTAGGGCACTTCCACTTATGGTCCTATAGCTTAGGGAAATTAAAATCAAAAAGACACAGCCACCCCAAAGTTTGGGACGCCTCTGTTTACAAGAACCTCGTTTACAGTACAAGTTCAACATCGCAGAAAGTGAAAAATGGATAAAGAAGTTGTGGTATTTACTTACAAAGCAATATCACTCAGCAATGAAATCTATGTCATCAGGCCCTTAGCAGCACAATGAGTGGATTCAGGTATGATGATTCTAACTGAAATAAGTCACACAGAAAAAGAAACATCATAAGATATCAGTAATACACGGAATGTAAACTTGGCTACACAGGAACTGAATTACAGAACAGAACAGGGTCTCAAATTTAGAAAACCAACTTATGCTTGCTTAAGGGGAAAGGTGAGTTGGGGTGCTGCATAAAACCAGAGATTGAAATGAGCACAGATAAAGTTCCTTAAGCCAAATATGGAATAGACAAGAGCTACTCCTTGCTCAACGAAATGGACTCAACACCGCATATTAAACGCCTAAGAATGTACCTGACTAGTAAGTATCTTAAAACCTATGGATTGCTATGTCTCCGAAAGAGAATCAAGCATGTGTACAGGGGCATAAACGCAGCAGTGATAGGATTGGAGAGGTTCGGTGAGCAAATGAAGACCCTTTGAAGTCATATTGCATGGTACCCATTCCACGGGTTTCAACTCCAGGTTTAAGGTATTCTTCCTTCAGCTAAAACATGCATGTGGAACCCAGAGTATGATCAACCATGTGATCGGGAGACGTGTTCAAATATGTCTCAGTTTTCCTCCCCTGGTACTCGGGTGCAACATTCCAGACGCTTTACTAACACTCTCCCCACTTGGAGAGTCAGCCCTTTAACCTCCTGTTTGGCCCAGTTTGCAATTTCTGCGGAAGATGAACAGGAATAGCGAGAACCAATGAGAGACTAGCTGGAGGTGTCTGGACGGGCAAATTTAACTCTCATTTCCCACCAGGAAGAGGAATTAACCAAAGGCTCAGCGTGCCGTGCCGGAACCAGATTAGGGCCTGAAGCCATCCTGCGGTGTTGCGGCCAGCTCACAAGAAAGCGAGTTGAAGAAAGGAGCTCAGGGGCACTGTAATTCACAAACCTGCAGAGTTATAAATGACAGCTATCGTCCAAAAATAGACTGAAGTAAGGCTGCCAAGAGGACTTGAAAGCGGGGCAGAATTGCAGGAAACCGATTTCAGGAGGTAGACTGGAATTGCATTGAAAGCATAGGAAAAGAGGCAGAACGTCCACAATGATGCACTTGGCCAAAAAGGGCGTATGCGTTTTTTCCTGAATATATTCAGGAAAAAACGCATACGCCCTTTTTGGCCAACCAAGCAAGCTTGCAAAGGAAATCTGCACTACAATGAAGTCTCACTTCCCCCCGGTCAAAAGGGCCATCTGAAAAAAGTGTAAAATCCAGAAAGGCAGGACAGGCCATGGAGAACTGGGAGCCTTGTTATGCTGATGGGCGGGATGTAAATTGCCAACAGACACTCGGGAGAAGTGTATGGTGTTTCCTGAAACATCTAAAAAACAAAGCAACAGAGCCTAGGGCACTTCCACTTATGGTCCTATAGCTTAGGGAAATTAAAATCAAAAAGACACAGCCACCCCAAAGTTTGGAACGGCTCTGTTTACAAGAACCTCGTTTACAGTACAAGTTCAACATCGCAGAAAGTGAAAAATGGATAAAGAAGTTGTGGTATTTACTTACAAAGCAATATCACTCAGCAATGAAATCTATGTCATCAGGCCCTTAGCAGCACAATGAGTGGATTCAGGTATGATGATTCTAACTGAAATAAGTCACACAGAAAAAGAAACATCATAAGATATCAGTAATACACGGAATGTAAACTTGGCTACACAGGAACTGAATTACAGAACAGAACAGGGTCTCAAATTTAGAAAACCAACTTATGCTTGCTTAAGGGGAAAGGTGAGTTGGGGTGCTGCATAAAACCAGAGATTGAAATGAGCACAGATAAAGTTCCTTAAGCCAAATATGGAATAGACAAGAGCTACTCCTTGCTCAACGAAATGGACTCAACACCGCATATTAAACGCCTAAGAATGTACCTGACTAGTAAGTATCTTAAAACCTATAGATTGCTATGTCTCCGAAAGAGAATCAAGCATGTGTACAGGGGCATAAACGCAGCAGTGATAGGATTGGAGAGGTTCGGTGAGCAAATGAAGACCCTTTGAAGTCATATTGCATGGTACCCATTCCACGGGTTTCAACTACCAGGTTTAAGGTATTCTTCCTTCAGCTAAAACATGCATGTGGAACCCAGAGTATGATCAACCATGTGATCGGGAGACGTGTTCAAATATGTCTCAGTTTTCCTCCCCTGGTACTCGGGTGCAACATTCCAGACGCTTTACTAACACTCTCCCCACTTGGAGAGTCAGCGCCTTTAACCTCCTGTTTGGCACAGTTTGCAATTTCTGCGGAAGATGAACAGGAATAGCGAGAACCAATGAGAGACTAGCTGGAGGTGTCTGGACGGGCAAATTTAACTCTCATTTCCCACCAGGAAGAGGAATTAACCAAAGGCTCAGCGTGCCGTGCCGGAACCAGATTAGGGCCTGAAGCCATGCTGCGGTGTTGCGGCCAGGTCACAAGAAAGCGAGTTGAAGAAAGGAGCTCAGGGGCACTGTAATTCACAAACCTGCAGAGTTATAAATGACAGCTATCGTCCAAAAATAGACTGAAGTAAGGCTGCCAAGAGGACTTGAAAGCGGGGCAGAATTGCAGGAAACCGATTTCAGGAGGTAGACTGGAATTGCATTGAAAACATAGGAAAAGAGGCAGAACGTCCACAATGATGCACTTGGCCAAAAAGGGCGTATGCGTTTTTTCCTGAATATATTCAGGAAAAAACGCATACGCCCTTTTTGGCCAACCAAGCAAGCTTGCAAAGGAAATCTGCACTACAATGAAGTCTCACTTCCCCCCGGTCAAAAGGGCCATCTGAAAAAAGTGTAAAATCCAGAAAGGCAGGACAGGCCATGGAGAACTGGGAGCCTTGTTATGCTGATGGGCGGGATGTAAATTGCCAACAGACACTCGGGAGAAGTGTATGGTGTTTCCTGAAACATCTAAAAAACAAAGCAACAGAGCCTAGGGCACTTCCACTTATGGTCCTATAGCTTAGGGAAATTAAAATCAAAAAGACACAGCCACCCCAAAGTTTGGAACGGCTCTGTTTACAAGAACCTCGTTTACAGTACAAGTTCAACATCGCAGAAAGTGAAAAATGGATAAAGAAGTTGTGGTATTTACTTACAAAGCAATATCACTCAGCAATGAAATCTATGTCATCAGGCCCTTAGCAGCACAATGAGTGGATTCAGGTATGATGATTCTAACTGAAATAAGTCACACAGAAAAAGAAACATCATAAGATATCAGTAATACACGGAATGTAAACTTGGCTACACAGGAACTGAATTACAGAACAGAACAGGGTCTCAAATTTAGAAAACCAACTTATGCTTGCTTAAGGGGAAAGGTGAGTTGGGGTGCTGCATAAAACCAGAGATTGAAATGAGCACAGATAAAGTTCCTTAAGCCAAATATGGAATAGACAAGAGCTACTCCTTGCTCAACGAAATGGACTCAACACCGCATATTAAACGCCTAAGAATGTACCTGACTAGTAAGTATCTTAAAACCTATGGATTGCTATGTCTCCGAAAGAGAATCAAGCATGTGTACAGGGGCATAAACGCAGCAGTGATAGGATTGGAGAGGTTCGGTGAGCAAATGAAGACCCTTTGAAGTCATATTGCATGGTACCCATTCCACGGGTTTCAACTCCCAGGTTTAAGGTATTCTTCCTTCAGCTAAAACATGCATGTGGAACCCAGAGTATGATCAACCATGTGATCGGGAGACGTGTTCAAATATGTCTCAGTTTTCCTCCCCTGGTACTCGGGTGCAACATTCCAGACGCTTTACTAACACTCTCCCCACTTGGAGAGTCAGTCCCTTTAACCTCCTGTTTGGCCCAGTTTGCAATTTCTGCGGAAGATGAACAGGAATAGCGAGAACCAATGAGAGACTAGCTGGAGGTGTCTGGACGGGCAAATTTAACTCTCATTTCCCACCAGGAAGACGAAATAACCAAAGGCTCAGCGTGCCGTGCCGGAACCAGATTAGGGCCTGAAGCCATCCTGCGGTGTTGCGGCCAGCTCACAAGAAAGCAAGTTGAAGAAAGGAGCTCAGGGGCACTGTAATTCACAAACCTGCAGAGTTATAAATGACAGCTATCGTCCAAAAATAGACTGAAGTAAGGCTGCCAAGAGGACTTGAAAGCGGGGCAGAATTGCAGGAAACCGATTTCAGGAGGTAGACTGGAATTGCATTGAAAGCATAGGAAAAGAGGCAGAACGTCCACAATGATGCACTTGGCCAAAAAGGGCGTATGCGTTTTTTCCTGAATATATTCAGGAAAAAACGCATACGCCCTTTTTGGCCAACCAAGCAAGCTTGCAAAGGAAATCTGCACTACAATGAAGTCTCACTTCCCCCCGGTCAAAAGGGCCATCTGAAAAAAGTGTAAAATCCAGAAAGGCAGGACAGGCCATGGAGAACTGGGAGCCTTGTTATGCTGATGGGCGGGATGTAAATTGCCAACAGACACTCGGGAGAAGTGTATGGTGTTTCCTGAAACATCTAAAAAACAAAGCAACAGAGCCTAGGGCACTTCCACTTATGGTCCTATAGCTTAGGGAAATTAAAATCAAAAAGACACAGCCACCCCAAAGTTTGGAACGCTCTGTTTACAAGAACCTCGTTTACAGTACAAGTTCAACATCGCAGAAAGTGAAAAATGGATAAAGAAGTTGTGGTATTTACTTACAAAGCAATATCACTCAGCAATGAAATCTATGTCATCAGGCCCTTAGCAGCACAATGAGTGGATTCAGGTATGATGATTCTAACTGAAATAAGTCACACAGAAAAAGAAACATCATAAGATATCAGTAATACACGGAATGTAAACTTGGCTACACAGGAACTGAATTACAGAACAGAACAGGGTCTCAAATTTAGAAAACCAACTTATGCTTGCTTAAGGGGAAAGGTGAGTTGGGGTGCTGCATAAAACCAGAGATTGAAATGAGCACAGATAAAGTTCCTTAAGCCAAATATGGAATAGACAAGAGCTACTCCTTGCTCAACGAAATGGACTCAACACCGCATATTAAACGCCTAAGAATGTACCTGACTAGTAAGTATCTTAAAACCTATGGATTGCTATGTCTCCGAAAGAGAATCAAGCATGTGTACAGGGGCATAAACGCAGCAGTGATAGGATTGGAGAGGTTCGGTGAGCAAATGAAGACCCTTTGAAGTCATATTGCATGGTACCCATTCCACGGGTTTCAACTCCCAGGTTTAAGGTATTCTTCCTTCAGCTAAAACATGCATGTGGAACCCAGAGTATGATCAACCATGTGATCGGGAGACGTGTTCAAATATGTCTCAGTTTTCCTCCCCTGGTACTCGGGTGCAACATTCCAGACGCTTTACTAACACTCTCCCCACTTGGAGAGTCAGCCCTTTAACCTCCTGTTTGGCCCAGTTTGCAATTTCTGCGGAAGATGAACAGGAATAGCGAGAACCAATGAGAGACTAGCTGGAGGTGTCTGGACGGGCAAATTTAACTCTCATTTCCCACCAGGAAGAGGAATTAACCAAAGGCTCAGCGTGCCGTGCCGGAACCAGATTAGGGCCTGAAGCCATCCTGCGGTGTTGCGGCCAGCTCACAAGAAAGCGAGTTGAAGAAAGGAGCTCAGGGGCACTGTAATTCACAAACCTGCAGAGTTATAAATGACAGCTATCGTCCAAAAATAGACTGAAGTAAGGCTGCCAAGAGGACTTGAAAGCGGGGCAGAATTGCAGGAAACCGATTTCAGGAGGTAGACTGGAATTGCATTGAAAGCATAGGAAAAGAGGCAGAACGTCCACAATGATGCACTTGGCCAAAAAGGGCGTATGCGTTTTTTCCTGAATATATTCAGGAAAAAACGCATACGCCCTTTTTGGCCAACCAAGCAAGCTTGCAAAGGAAATCTGCACTACAATGAAGTCTCACTTCCCCCCGGTCAAAAGGGCCATCTGAAAAAAGTGTAAAATCCAGAAAGGCAGGACAGGCCATGGAGAACTGGGAGCCTTGTTATGCTGATGGGCGGGATGTAAATTGCCAACAGACACTCGGGAGAAGTGTATGGTGTTTCCTGAAACATCTAAAAAACAAAGCAACAGAGCCTAGGGCACTTCCACTTATGGTCCTATAGCTTAGGGAAATTAAAATCAAAAAGACACAGCCACCCCAAAGTTTGGAACGGCTCTGTTTACAAGAACCTCGTTTACAGTACAAGTTCAACATCGCAGAAAGTGAAAAATGGATAAAGAAGTTGTGGTATTTACTTACAAAGCAATATCACTCAGCAATGAAATCTATGTCATCAGGCCCTTAGCAGCACAATGAGTGGATTCAGGTATGATGATTCTAACTGAAATAAGTCACACAGAAAAAGAAACATCATAAGATATCAGTAATACACGGAATGTAAACTTGGCTACACAGGAACTGAATTACAGAACAGAACAGGGTCTCAAATTTAGAAAACCAACTTATGCTTGCTTAAGGGAAAGGTGAGTTGGGGTGCTGCATAAAACCAGAGATTGAAATGAGCACAGATAAAGTTCCTTAAGCCAAATATGGAATAGACAAGAGCTACTCCTTGCTCAACGAAATGGACTCAACACCCCATATTAAACGCCTAAGAATGTACCTGACTAGTAAGTATCTTAAAACCTATGGATTGCTATGTCTCCGAAAGAGAATCAAGCATGTGTACAGGGGCATAAACGCAGCAGTGATAGGATTGGAGAGGTTCGGTGAGCAAATGAAGACCCTTTGAAGTCATATTGCATGGTACCCATTCCACGGGTTTCAACTCTCCAGGTTTAAGGTATTCTTCCTTCAGCTAAAACATGCATGTGGAACCCAGAGTATGATCAACCATGTGATCGGGAGACGTGTTCAAATATGTCTCAGTTTTCCTCCCCTGGTACTCGGGTGCAACATTCCAGACGCTTTACTAACACTCTCCCCACTTGGAGAGTCAGCGCCTTTAACCTCCTGTTTGGCCCAGTTTGCAATTTCTGCGGAAGATGAACAGGAATAGCGAGAACCAATGAGAGACTAGCTGGAGGTGTCTGGACGGGCAAATTTAACTCTCATTTCCCACCAGGAAGAGGAATTAACCAAAGGCTCAGCATGCCGTGCCGGAACCAGATTAGGGCCTGAAGCCATCCTGCGGTGTTGCGGCCAGGTCACAAGAAAGCGAGTTGAAGAAAGGAGCTCAGGGGCACTGTAATTCACAAACCTGCAGAGTTATAAATGACAGCTATCGTCCAAAAATAGACTGAAGTAAGGCTGCCAAGAGGACTTGAAAGCGGGGCAGAATTGCAGGAAACCGATTTCAGGAGGTAGACTGGAATTGCATTGAAAGCATAGGAAAAGAGGCAGAACGTCCACAATGATGCACTTGGCCAAAAAGGGCGTATGCGTTTTTTCCTGAATATATTCAGGAAAAAACGCATACGCCCTTTTTGGCCAACCAAGCAAGCTTGCAAAGGAAATCTGCACTACAATGAAGTCTCACTTCCCCCCGGTCAAAAGGGCCATCTGAAAAAAGTGTAAAAGCCAGAAAGGCAGGACAGGCCATGGAGAACTGGGAGCCTTGTTATGCTGATGGGCGGGATGTAAATTGCCAACAGACACTCGGGAGAAGTGTATGGTGTTTCCTGAAACATCTAAAAAACAAAGCAACAGAGCCTAGGGCACTTCCACTTATGGTCCTATAGCTTAGGGAAATTAAAATCAAAAAGACACAGCCACCCCAAAGTTTGGAACGGCTCTGTTTACAAGAACCTCGTTTACAGTACAAGTTCAACATCGCAGAAAGTGAAAAATGGATAAAGAAGTTGTGGTATTTACTTACAAAGCAATATCACTCAGCAATGAAATCTATGTCATCAGGCCCTTAGCAGCACAATGAGTGGATTCAGGTATGATGATTCTAACTGAAATAAGTCACACAGAAAAAGAAACATCATAAGATATCAGTAATACACGGAATGTAAACTTGGCTACACAGGAACTGAATTACAGAACAGAACAGGGTCTCAAATTTAGAAAACCAACTTATGCTTGCTTAAGGGGAAAGGTGAGTTGGGGTGCTGCATAAAACCAGAGATTGAAATGAGCACAGATAAAGTTCCTTAAGCCAAATATGGAATAGACAAGAGCTACTCCTTGCTCAACGAAATGGACTCAACACCGCATATTAAACGCCTAAGAATGTACCTGACTAGTAAGTATCTTAAAACCTATGGATTGCTATGTCTCCGAAAGAGAATCAAGCATGTGTACAGGGGCATAAACGCAGCAGTGATAGGATTGGAGAGGTTCGGTGAGCAAATGAAGACCCTTTGAAGTCATATTGCATGGTACCCATTCCACGGGTTTCAACTCTCCAGGTTTAAGGTATTCTTCCTTCAGCTAAAACATGCATGTGGAACCCAGAGTATGATCAACCATGTGATCGGGAGACGTGTTCAAATATGTCTCAGTTTTCCTCCCCTGGTACTCGGGTGCAACATTCCAGACGCTTTACTAACACTCTCCCCACTTGGAGAGTCAGCCCTTTAACCTCCTGTTTGGCCCAGTTTGCAATTTCTGCGGAAGATGAACAGGAATAGCGAGAACCAATGAGAGACTAGCTGGAGGTGTCTGGACGGGCAAATTTAACTCTCATTTCCCACCAGGAAGAGGAATTAACCAAAGGCTCAGCGTGCCGTGCCGGAACCAGATTAGGGCCTGAAGCCATCCTGCGGTGTTGCGGCCAGTCACAAGAAAGCGAGTTGAAGAAAGGAGCTCAGGGGCACTGTAATTCACAAACCTGCAGAGTTATAAATGACAGCTATCGTCCAAAAATAGACTGAAGTAAGGCTGCCAAGAGGACTTGAAAGCGGGGCAGAATTGCAGGAAACCGATTTCAGGAGGTAGACTGGAATTGCATTGAAAGCATAGGAAAAGAGGCAGAACGTCCACAATGATGCACTTGGCCAAAAAGGGCGTATGCGTTTTTTCCTGAATATATTCAGGAAAAAACGCATACGCCCTTTTTGGCCAACCAAGCAAGCTTGCAAAGGAAATCTGCACTACAATGAAGTCTCACTTCCCCCCGGTCAAAAGGGCCATCTGAAAAAAGTGTAAAATCCAGAAAGGCAGGACAGGCCATGGAGACCTGGGAGCCTTGTTATGCTGATGGGCGGGATGTAAATTGCCAACAGACACTCGGGAGAAGTGTATGGTGTTTCCTGAAACATCTAAAAAACAAAGCAACAGAGCCTAGGGCACTTCCACTTATGGTCCTATAGCTTAGGGAAATTAAAATCAAAAAGACACAGCCACCCCAAAGTTTGGAACGGCTCTGTTTACAAGAACCTCGTTTACAGTACAAGTTCAACATCGCAGAAAGTGAAAAATGGATAAAGAAGTTGTGGTATTTACTTACAAAGCAATATCACTCAGCAATGAAATCTATGTCATCAGGCCCTTAGCAGCACAATGAGTGGATTCAGGTATGATGATTCTAACTGAAATAAGTCACACAGAAAAAGAAACATCATAAGATATCAGTAATACACGGAATGTAAACTTGGCTACACAGGAACTGAATTACAGAACAGAACAGGGTCTCAAATTTAGAAAACCAACTTATGCTTGCTTAAGGGGAAAGGTGAGTTGGGGTGCTGCATAAAACCAGAGATTGAAATGAGCACAGATAAAGTTCCTTAAGCCAAATATGGAATAGACAAGAGCTACTCCTTGCTCAACGAAATGGACTCAACACCGCATATTAAACGCCTAAGAATGTACCTGACTAGTAAGTATCTTAAAACCTATGGATTGCTATGTCTCCGAAAGAGAATCAAGCATGTGTACAGGGGCATAAACGCAGCAGTGATAGGATTGGAGAGGTTCGGTGAGCAAATGAAGACCCTTTGAAGTCATATTGCATGGTACCCATTCCACGGGTTTCAACTACCCAGGTTTAAGGTATTCTTCCTTCAGCTAAAACATGCATGTGGAACCCAGAGTATGATCAACCATGTGATCGGGAGACGTGTTCAAATATGTCTCAGTTTTCCTCCCCTGGTACTCGGGTGCAACATTCCAGACGCTTTACTAACACTCTCCCCACTTGGAGAGTCAGCGCCTTTAACCTCCTGTTTGGCCCAGTTTGCAATTTCTGCGGAAGATGAACAGGAATAGCGAGAACCAATGAGAGACTAGCTGGAGGTGTCTGGACGGGCAAATTTAACTCTCATTTCCCACCAGAGGAATTAACCAAAGGCTCAGCGTGCCGTGCCGGAACCAGATTAGGGCCTGAAGCCATCCTGCGGTGTTGCGGCCAGCTCACAAGAAAGCGAGTTGAAGAAAGGAGCTCAGGGGCACTGTAATTCACAAACCTGCAGAGTTATAAATGACAGCTATCGTCCAAAAATAGACTGAAGTAAGGCTGCCAAGAGGACTTGAAAGCGGGGCAGAATTGCAGGAAACCGATTTCAGGAGGTAGACTGGAATTGCATTGAAAGCATAGGAAAAGAGGCAGAACGTCCACAATGATGCACTTGGCCAAAAAGGGCGTATGCGTTTTTTCCTGAATATATTCAGGAAAAAACGCATACGCCCTTTTTGGCCAACCAAGCAAGCTTGCAAAGGAAATCTGCACTACAATGAAGTCTCACTTCCCCCCGGTCAAAAGGGCCATCTGAAAAAAGTGTAAAATCCAGAAAGGCAGGACAGGCCATGGAGAACTGGGAGCCTTGTTATGCTGATGGGCGGGATGTAAATTGCCAACAGACACTCGGGAGAAGTGTATGGTGTTTCCTGAAACATCTAAAAAACAAAGCAACAGAGCCTAGGGCACTTCCACTTATGGTCCTATAGCTTAGGGAAATTAAAATCAAAAAGACACAGCCACCCCAAAGTTTGGGACGCCTCTGTTTACAAGAACCTCGTTTACAGTACAAGTTCAACATCGCAGAAAGTGAAAAATGGATAAAGAAGTTGTGGTATTTACTTACAAAGCAATATCACTCAGCAATGAAATCTATGTCATCAGGCCCTTAGCAGCACAATGAGTGGATTCAGGTATGATGATTCTAACTGAAATAAGTCACACAGAAAAAGAAACATCATAAGATATCAGTAATACACGGAATGTAAACTTGGCTACACAGGAACTGAATTACAGAACAGAACAGGGTCTCAAATTTAGAAAACCAACTTATGCTTGCTTAAGGGGAAAGGTGAGTTGGGGTGCTGCATAAAACCAGAGATTGAAATGAGCACAGATAAAGTTCCTTAAGCCAAATATGGAATAGACAAGAGCTACTCCTTGCTCAACGAAATGGACTCAACACCGCATATTAAACGCCTAAGAATGTACCTGACTAGTAAGTATCTTAAAACCTATGGATTGCTATGTCTCCGAAAGAGAATCAAGCATGTGTACAGGGGCATAAACGCAGCAGTGATAGGATTGGAGAGGTTCGGTGAGCAAATGAAGACCCTTTGAAGTCATATTGCATGGTACCCATTCCACGGGTTTCAACTCCCAGGTTTAAGGTATTCTTCCTTCAGCTAAAACATGCATGTGGAACCCAGAGTATGATCAACCATGTGATCGGGAGACGTGTTCAAATATGTCTCAGTTTTCCTCCCCTGGTACTCGGGTGCAACATTCCAGACGCTTTACTAACACTCTCCCCACTTGGAGAGTCAGCCCTTTAACCTCCTGTTTGGCCCAGTTTGCAATTTCTGCGGAAGATGAACAGGAATAGCGAGAACCAATGAGAGACTAGCTGGAGGTGTCTGGACGGGCAAATTTAACTCTCATTTCCCACCAGGAAGAGGAATTAACCAAAGGCTCAGCGTGCCGTGCCGGAACCAGATTAGGGCCTGAAGCCATCCTGCGGTGTTGCGGCCAGCTCACAAGAAAGCGAGTTGAAGAAAGGAGCTCAGGGGCACTGTAATTCACAAACCTGCAGAGTTATAAATGACAGCTATCGTCCAAAAATAGACTGAAGTAAGGCTGCCAAGAGGACTTGAAAGCGGGGCAGAATTGCAGGAAACCGATTTCAGGAGGTAGACTGGAATTGCATTGAAAGCATAGGAAAAGAGGCAGAACGTCCACAATGATGCACTTGGCCAAAAAGGGCGTATGCGTTTTTTCCTGAATATATTCAGGAAAAAACGCATACGCCCTTTTTGGCCAACCAAGCAAGCTTGCAAAGGAAATCTGCACTACATTGAAGTCTCACTTCCCCCCGGTCAAAAGGGCCATCTGAAAAAAGTGTAAAATCCAGAAAGGCAGGACAGGCCATGGAGAACTGGGAGCCTTGTTATGCTGATGGGCGGGATGTAAATTGCCAACAGACACTCGGGAGAAGTGTATGGTGTTTCCTGAAACATCTAAAAAACAAAGCAACAGAGCCTAGGGCACTTCCACTTATGGTCCTATAGCTTAGGGAAATTAAAATCAAAAAGACACAGCCACCCCAAAGTTTGGAACGGCTCTGTTTACAAGAACCTCGTTTACAGTACAAGTTCAACATCGCAGAAAGTGAAAAATGGATAAAGAAGTTGTGGTATTTACTTACAAAGCAATATCACTCAGCAATGAAATCTATGTCATCAGGCCCTTAGCAGCACAATGAGTGGATTCAGGTATGATGATTCTAACTGAAATAAGTCACACAGAAAAAGAAACATCATAAGATATCAGTAATACACGGAATGTAAACTTGGCTACACAGGAACTGAATTACAGAACAGAACAGGGTCTCAAATTTAGAAAACCAACTTATGCTTGCTTAAGGGAAAGGTGAGTTGGGGTGCTGCATAAAACCAGAGATTGAAATGAGCACAGATAAAGTTCCTTAAGCCAAATATGGAATAGACAAGAGCTACTCCTTGCTCAACGAAATGGACTCAACACCGCATATTAAACGCCTAAGAATGTACCTGACTAGTAAGTATCTTAAAACCTATGGATTGCTATGTCTCCGAAAGAGAATCAAGCATGTGTACAGGGGCATAAACGCAGCAGTGATAGGATTGGAGAGGTTCGGTGAGCAAATGAAGACCCTTTGAAGTCATATTGCATGGTACCCATTCCACGGGTTTCAACTCCCAGGTTTAAGGTATTCTTCCTTCAGCTAAAACATGCATGTGGAACCCAGAGTATGATCAACCATGTGATCGGGAGACGTGTTCAAATATGTCTCAGTTTTCCTCCCCTGGTACTCGGGTGCAACATTCCAGACGCTTTACTAACACTCTCCCCACTTGGAGAGTCAGCGCCTTTAACCTCCTGTTTGGCCCAGTTTGCAATTTCTGCGGAAGATGAACAGGAATAGCGAGAACCAATGAGAGACTAGCTGGAGGTGTCTGGACGGGCAAATTTAACTCTCATTTCCCACCAGGAAGAGGAAATAACCAAAGGCTCAGCGTGCCGTCCCGGAACCAGATTAGGGCCTGAAGCCATCCTGCGGTGTTGCGGCCAGGTCACAAGAAAGCGAGTTGAAGAAAGGAGCTCAGGGGCACTGTAATTCACAAACCTGCAGAGTTATAAATGACAGCTATCGTCCAAAAATAGACTGAAGTAAGGCTGCCAAGAGGACTTGAAAGCGGGGCAGAATTGCAGGAAACCGATTTCAGGAGGTAGACTGGAATTGCATTGAAAGCATAGGAAAAGAGGCAGAACGTCCACAATGATGCACTTGGCCAAAAAGGGCGTATGCGTTTTTTCCTGAATATATTCAGGAAAAAACGCATACGCCCTTTTTGGCCAACCAAGCAAGCTTGCAAAGGAAATCTGCACTACAATGAAGTCTCACTTCCCCCCGGTCAAAAGGGCCATCTGAAAAAAGTGTAAAATCCAGAAAGGCAGGACAGGCCATGGAGAACTGGGAGCCTTGTTATGCTGATGGGCGGGATGTAAATTGCCAACAGACACTCGGGAGAAGTGTATGGTGTTTCCTGAAACATCTAAAAAACAAAGCAACAGAGCCTAGGGCACTTCCACTTATGGTCCTATAGCTTAGGGAAATTAAAATCAAAAAGACACAGCCACCCCAAAGTTTGGAACGGCTCTGTTTACAAGAACCTCGTTTACAGTACAAGTTCAACATCGCAGAAAGTGAAAAATGGATAAAGAAGTTGTGGTATTTACTTACAAAGCAATATCACTCAGCAATGAAATCTATGTCATCAGGCCCTTAGCAGCACAATGAGTGGATTCAGGTATGATGATTCTAACTGAAATAAGTCACACAGAAAAAGAAACATCATAAGATATCAGTAATACACGGAATGTAAACTTGGCTACACAGGAACTGAATTACAGAACAGAACAGGGTCTCAAATTTAGAAAACCAACTTATGCTTGCTTAAGGGAAAGGTGAGTTGGGGTGCTGCATAAAACCAGAGATTGAAATGAGCACAGATAAAGTTCCTTAAGCCAAATATGGAATAGACAAGAGCTACTCCTTGCTCAACGAAATGGACTCAACACCGCATATTAAACGCCTAAGAATGTACCTGACTAGTAAGTATCTTAAAACCTATGGATTGCTATGTCTCCGAAAGAGAATCAAGCATGTGTACAGGGGCATAAACGCAGCAGTGATAGGATTGGAGAGGTTCGGTGAGCAAATGAAGACCCTTTGAAGTCATATTGCATGGTACCCATTCCACGGGTTTCAACTCCCAGGTTTAAGGTATTCTTCCTTCAGCTAAAACATGCATGTGGAACCCAGAGTATGATCAACCATGTGATCGGGAGACGTGTTCAAATATGTCTCAGTTTTCCTCCCCTGGTACTCGGGTGCAACATTCCAGACGCTTTACTAACACTCTCCCCACTTGGAGAGTCAGCCCTTTAACCTCCTGTTTGGCCCAGTTTGCAATTTCTGCGGAAGATGAACAGGAATAGCGAGAACCAATGAGAGACTAGCTGGAGGTGTCTGGACGGGCAAATTTAACTCTCATTTCCCACCAGGAAGAGGAATTAACCAAAGGCTCAGCGTGCCGTGCCGGAACCAGATTAGGGCCTGAAGCCATCCTGCGGTGTTGCGGCCAGCTCACAAGAAAGCGAGTTGAAGAAAGGAGCTCAGGGGCACTGTAATTCACAAACCTGCAGAGTTATAAATGACAGCTATCGTCCAAAAATAGACTGAAGTAAGGCTGCCAAGAGGACTTGAAAGCGGGGCAGAATTGCAGGAAACCGATTTCAGGAGGTAGACTGGAATTGCATTGAAAGCATAGGAAAAGAGGCAGAACGTCCACAATGATGCACTTGGCCAAAAAGGGCGTATGCGTTTTTTCCTGAATATATTCAGGAAAAAACGCATACGCCCTTTTTGGCCAACCAAGCAAGCTTGCAAAGGAAATCTGCACTACAATGAAGTCTCACTTCCCCCCGGTCAAAAGGGCCATCTGAAAAAAGTGTAAAATCCAGAAAGGCAGGACAGGCCATGGAGAACTGGGAGCCTTGTTATGCTGATGGGCGGGATGTAAATTGCCAACAGACACTCGGGAGAAGTGTATGGTGTTTCCTGAAACATCTAAAAAACAAAGCAACAGAGCCTAGGGCACTTCCACTTATGGTCCTATAGCTTAGGGAAATTAAAATCAAACAGACACAGCCACCCCAAAGTTTGGAACGGCTCTGTTTACAAGAACCTCGTTTACAGTACAAGTTCAACATCGCAGAAAGTGAAAAATGGATAAAGAAGTTGTGGTATTTACTTACAAAGCAATATCACTCAGCAATGAAATCTATGTCATCAGGCCCTTAGCAGCACAATGAGTGGATTCAGGTATGATGATTCTAACTGAAATAAGTCACACAGAAAAAGAAACATCATAAGATATCAGTAATACACGGAATGGAAACTTGGCTACACAGGAACTGAATTACAGAACAGAACAGGGTCTCAAATTTAGAAAACCAACTTATGCTTGCTTAAGGGGAAAGGTGAGTTGGGGTGCTGCATAAAACCAGAGATTGAAATGAGCACAGATAAAGTTCCTTAAGCCAAATATGGAATAGACAAGAGCTACTCCTTGCTCAACGAAATGGACTCAACACCGCATATTAAACGCCTAAGAATGTACCTGACTAGTAAGTATCTTAAAACCTATGGATTGCTATGTCTCCGAAAGAGAATCAAGCATGTGTACAGGGGCATAAACGCAGCAGTGATAGGATTGGAGAGGTTCGGTGAGCAAATGAAGACCCTTTGAAGTCATATTGCATGGTACCCATTCCACGGGTTTCAACTCCCAGGTTTAAGGTATTCTTCCTTCAGCTAAAACATGCATGTGGAACCCAGAGTATGATCAACCATGTGATCGGGAGACGTGTTCAAATATGTCTCAGTTTTCCTCCCCTGGTACTCGGGTGCAACATTCCAGACGCTTTACTAACACTCTCCCCACTTGGAGAGTCAGCCCTTTAACCTCCTGTTTGGCCCAGTTTGCAATTTCTGCGGAAGATGAACAGGAATAGCGAGAACCAATGAGAGACTAGCTGGAGGTGTCTGGACGGGCAAATTTAACTCTCATTTCCCACCAGGAAGAGGAAATAACCAAAGGCTCAGCGTGCCGTGCCGGAACCAGATTAGGGCCTGAAGCCATCCTGCGGTGTTGCGGCCAGCTCACAAGAAAGCGAGTTGAAGAAAGGAGCTCAGGGGCACTGTAATTCACAAACCTGCAGAGTTATAAATGACAGCTATCGTCCAAAAATAGACTGAAGTAAGGCTGCCAAGAGGACTTGAAAGCGGGGCAGAATTGCAGGAAACCGATTTCAGGAGGTAGACTGGAATTGCATTGAAAGCATAGGAAAAGAGGCAGAACGTCCACAATGATGCACTTGGCCAAAAAGGGCGTATGCGTTTTTTCCTGAATATATTCAGGAAAAAACGCATACGCCCTTTTTGGCCAACCAAGCAAGCTTGCAAAGGAAATCTGCACTACAATGAAGTCTCACTTCCCCCCGGTCAAAAGGGCCATCTGAAAAAAGTGTAAAATCCAGAAAGGCAGGACAGGCCATGGAGAACTGGGAGCCTTGTTATGCTGATGGGCGGGATGTAAATTGCCAACAGACACTCGGGAGAAGTGTATGGTGTTTCCTGAAACATCTAAAAAACAAAGCAACAGAGCCTAGGGCACTTCCACTTATGGTCCTATAGCTTAGGGAAATTAAAATCAAAAAGACACAGCCACCCCAAAGTTTGGGACGGCTCTGTTTACAAGAACCTCGTTTACAGTACAAGTTCAACATCGCAGAAAGTGAAAAATGGATAAAGAAGTTGTGGTATTTACTTACAAAGCAATATCACTCAGCAATGAAATCTATGTCATCAGGCCCTTAGCAGCACAATGAGTGGATTCAGGTATGATGATTCTAACTGAAATAAGTCACACAGAAAAAGAAACATCATAAGATATCAGTAATACACGGAATGTAAACTTGGCTACACAGGAACTGAATTACAGAACAGAACAGGGTCTCAAATTTAGAAAACCAACTTATGCTTGCTTAAGGGTAAGGTGAGTTGGGGTGCTGCATAAAACCAGAGATTGAAATGAGCACAGATAAAGTTCCTTAAGCCAAATATGGAATAGACAAGAGCTACTCCTTGCTCAACGAAATGGACTCAACACCGCATATTAAACGCCTAAGAATGTACCTGACTAGTAAGTATCTTAAAACCTATGGATTGCTATGTCTCCGAAAGAGAATCAAGCATGTGTACAGGGGCATAAACGCAGCAGTGATAGGATTGGAGAGGTTCGGTGAGCAAATGAAGACCCTTTGAAGTCATATTGCATGGTACCCATTCCACGGGTTTCAACTACCCAGGTTTAAGGTATTCTTCCTTCAGCTAAAACATGCATGTGGAACCTAGAGTATGATCAACCATGTGATCGGGAGACGTGTTCAAATATGTCTCAGTTTTCCTCCCCTGGTACTCGGGTGCAACATTCCAGACGCTTTACTAACACTCTCCCCACTTGGAGAGTCAGCCCTTTAACCTCCTGTTTGGCCCAGTTTGCAATTTCTGCGGAAGATGAACAGGAATAGCGAGAACCAATGAGAGACTAGCTGGAGGTGTCTGGACGGGCAAATTTAACTCTCATTTCCCACCAGGAAGAGGAAATAACCAAAGGCTCAGCGTGCCGTGCCGGAACCAGATTAGGGCCTGAAGCCATCCTGCGGTGTTGCGGCCAGCTCACAAGAAAGCGAGTTGAAGAAAGGAGCTCAGGGGCACTGTAATTCACAAACCTGCAGAGTTATAAATGACAGCTATCGTCCAAAAATAGACTGAAGTAAGGCTGCCAAGAGGACTTGAAAGCGGGGCAGAATTGCAGGAAACCGATTTCAGGAGGTAGACTGGAATTGCATTGAAAGCATAGGAAAAGAGGCAGAACGTCCACAATGATGCACTTGGCCAAAAAGGGCGTATGCGTTTTTTCCTGAATATATTCAGGAAAAAACGCATACGCCCTTTTTGGCCAACCAAGCAAGCTTGCAAAGGAAATCTGCACTACAATGAAGTCTCACTTCCCCCCGGTCAAAAGGGCCATCTGAAAAAAGTGTAAAATCCAGAAAGGCAGGACAGGCCATGGAGAACTGGGAGCCTTGTTATGCTGATGGGCGGGATGTAAATTGCCAACAGACACTCGGGAGAAGTGTATGGTGTTTCCTGAAACATCTAAAAAACAAAGCAACAGAGCCTAGGGCACTTCCACTTATGGTCCTATAGCTTAGGGAAATTAAAATCAAAAAGACACAGCCACCCCAAAGTTTGGGACGGCTCTGTTTACAAGAACCTCGTTTACAGTACAAGTTCAACATCGCAGAAAGTGAAAAATGGATAAAGAAGTTGTGGTATTTACTTACAAAGCAATATCACTCAGCAATGAAATCTATGTCATCAGGCCCTTAGCAGAACAATGAGTGGATTCAGGTATGATGATTCTAACTGAAATAAGTCACACAGAAAAAGAAACATCATAAGATATCAGTAATACACGGAATGTAAACTTGGCTACACAGGAACTGAATTACAGAACAGAACAGGGTCTCAAATTTAGAAAACCAACTTATGCTTGCTTAAGGGGAAAGGTGAGTTGGGGTGCTGCATAAAACCAGAGATTGAAATGAGCACAGATAAAGTTCCTTAAGCCAAATATGGAATAGACAAGAGCTACTCCTTGCTCAACGAAATGGACTCAACACCGCATATTAAACGCCTAAGAATGTACCTGACTAGTAAGTATCTTAAAACCTATGGATTGCTATGTCTCCGAAAGAGAATCAAGCATGTGTACAGGGGCATAAACGCAGCAGTGATAGGATTGGAGAGGTTCGGTGAGCAAATGAAGACCCTTTGAAGTCATATTGCATGGTACCCATTCCACGGGTTTCAACTCCCAGGTTTAAGGTATTCTTCCTTCAGCTAAAACATGCATGTGGAACCCAGAGTATGATCAACCATGTGATCGGGAGACGTGTTCAAATATGTCTCAGTTTTCCTCCCCTGGTACTCGGGTGCAACATTCCAGACGCTTTACTAACACTCTCCCCACTTGGAGAGTCAGCGCCTTTAACCTCCTGTTTGGCCCAGTTTGCAATTTCTGCGGAAGATGAACAGGAATAGCGAGAACCAATGAGAGACTAGCTGGAGGTGTCTGGACGGGCAAATTTAACTCTCATTTCCCACCAGGAAGAGGAATTAACCAAAGGCTCAGCGTGCCGTGCCGGAACCAGATTAGGGCCTGAAGCCATCCTGCGGTGTTGCGGCCAGCTCACAAGAAAGCGAGTTGAAGAAAGGAGCTCAGGGGCACTGTAATTCACAAACCTGCAGAGTTATAAATGACAGCTATCGTCCAAAAATAGACTGAAGTAAGGCTGCCAAGAGGACTTGAAAGCGGGGCAGAATTGCAGGAAACCGATTTCAGGAGGTAGACTGGAATTGCATTGAAAGCATAGGAAAAGAGGCAGAACGTCCACAATGATGCACTTGGCCAAAAAGGGCGTATGCGTTTTTTCCTGAATATATTCAGGAAAAAACGCATACGCCCTTTTTGGCCAACCAAGCAAGCTTGCAAAGGAAATCTGCACTACAATGAAGTCTCACTTCCCCCCGGTCAAAAGGGCCATCTGAAAAAAGTGTAAAATCCAGAAAGGCAGGACAGGCCATGGAGAACTGGGAGCCTTGTTATGCTGATGGGCGGGATGTAAATTGCCAACAGACACTCGGGAGAAGTGTATGGTGTTTCCTGAAACATCTAAAAAACAAAGCAACAGAGCCTAGGGCACTTCCACTTATGGTCCTATAGCTTAGGGAAATTAAAATCAAAAAGACACAGCCACCCCAAAGTTTGGAACGGCTCTGTTTACAAGAACCTCGTTTACAGTACAAGTTCAACATCGCAGAAAGTGAAAAATGGATAAAGAAGTTGTGGTATTTACTTACAAAGCAATATCACTCAGCAATGAAATCTATGTCATCAGGCCCTTAGCAGCACAATGAGTGGATTCAGGTATGATGATTCTAACTGAAATAAGTCACACAGAAAAAGAAACATCATAAGATATCAGTAATACATGGAATGTAAACTTGGCTACACAGGAACTGAATTACAGAACAGAACAGGGTCTCAAATTTAGAAAACCAACTTATGCTTGCTTAAGGGGAAAGGTGAGTTGGGGTGCTGCATAAAACCAGAGATTGAAATGAGCACAGATAAAGTTCCTTAAGCCAAATATGGAATAGACAAGAGCTACTCCTTGCTCAACGAAATGGACTCAACACCGCATATTAAACGCCTAAGAATGTACCTGACTAGTAAGTATCTTAAAACCTATGGATTGCTATGTCTCCGAAAGAGAATCAAGCATGTGTACAAGGGCATAAACGCAGCAGTGATAGGATTGGAGAGGTTCGGTGAGCAAATGAAGACCCTTTGAAGTCATATTGCATGGTACCCATTCCACGGGTTTCAACTCCCAGGTTTAAGGTATTCTTCCTTCAGCTAAAACATGCATGTGGAACCCAGAGTATGATCAACCATGTGATCGGGAGACGTGTTCAAATATGTCTCAGTTTTCCTCCCCTGGTACTCGGGTGCAACATTCCAGACGCTTTACTAACACTCTCCCCACTTGGAGAGTCAGCCCTTTAACCTCCTGTTTGGCCCAGTTTGCAATTTCTGCGGAAGATGAACAGGAATAGCGAGAACCAATGAGAGACTAGCTGGAGGTGTCTGGACGGGCAAATTTAACTCTCATTTCCCACCAGGAAGAGGAAATAACCAAAGGCTCAGCGTGCCGTGCCGGAACCAGATTAGGGCCTGAAGCCATCCTGCGGTGTTGCGGCCAGCTCACAAGAAAGCGAGTTGAAGAAAGGAGCTCAGGGGCACTGTAATTCACAAACCTGCAGAGTTATAAATGACAGCTATCGTCCAAAAATAGACTGAAGTAAGGCTGCCAAGAGGACTTGAAAGCGGGGCAGAATTGCAGGAAACCGATTTCAGGAGGTAGACTGGAATTGCATTGAAAGCATAGGAAAAGAGGCAGAACGTCCACAATGATGCACTTGGCCAAAAAGGGCGTATGCGTTTTTTCCTGAATATATTCAGGAAAAAACGCATACGCCCTTTTTGGCCAACCAAGCAAGCTTGCAAAGGAAATCTGCACTACAATGAAGTCTCACTTCCCCCCGGTCAAAAGGGCCATCTGAAAAAAGTGTAAAATCCAGAAAGGCAGGACAGGCCATGGAGAACTGGGAGCCTTGTTATGCTGATGGGCGGGATGTAAATTGCCAACAGACACTCGGGAGAAGTGTATGGTGTTTCCTGAAACATCTAAAAAACAAAGCAACAGAGCCTAGGGCACTTCCACTTATGGTCCTATAGCTTAGGGAAATTAAAATCAAAAAGACACAGCCACCCCAAAGTTTGGACGGCTCTGTTTACAAGAACCTCGTTTACAGTACAAGTTCAACATCGCAGAAAGTGAAAAATGGATAAAGAAGTTGTGGTATTTACTTACAAAGCAATATCACTCAGCAATGAAATCTATGTCATCAGGCCCTTAGCAGCACAATGAGTGGATTCAGGTATGATGATTCTAACTGAAATAAGTCACACAGAAAAAGAAACATCATAAGATATCAGTAATACACGGAATGTAAACTTGGCTACACAGGAACTGAATTACAGAACAGAACAGGGTCTCAAATTTAGAAAACCAACTTATGCTTGCTTAAGGGGAAAGGTGAGTTGGGGTGCTGCATAAAACCAGAGATTGAAATGAGCACAGATAAAGTTCCTTAAGCCAAATATGGAATAGACAAGAGCTACTCCTTGCTCAACGAAATGGACTCAACACCGCATATTAAACGCCTAAGAATGTACCTGTCTAGTAAGTATCTTAAAACCTATGGATTGCTATGTCTCCGAAAGAGAATCAAGCATGTGTACAGGGGCATAAACGCAGCAGTGATAGGATTGGAGAGGTTCGGTGAGCAAATGAAGACCCTTTGAAGTCATATTGCATGGTACCCATTCCACGGGTTTCAACTCTCCAGGTTTAAGGTATTCTTCCTTCAGCTAAAACATGCATGTGGAACCCAGAGTATGATCAACCATGTGATCGGGAGACGTGTTCAAATATGTCTCAGTTTTCCTCCCCTGGTACTCGGGTGCAACATTCCAGACGCTTTACTAACACTCTCCCCACTTGGAGAGTCAGCCCTTTAACCTCCTGTTTGGCCCAGTTTGCAATTTCTGCGGAAGATGAACAGGAATAGCGAGAACCAATGAGAGACTAGCTGGAGGTGTCTGGACGGGCAAATTTAACTCTCATTTCCCACCAGGAAGAGGAATTAACCAAAGGCTCAGCGTGCCGTGCCGGAACCAGATTAGGGCCTGAAGCCATCCTGCGGTGTTGCGGCCAGCTCACAAGAAAGCGAGTTGAAGAAAGGAGCTCAGGGGCACTGTAATTCACAAACCTGCAGAGTTATAAATGACAGCTATCGTCCAAAAATAGACTGAAGTAAGGCTGCCAAGAGGACTTGAAAGCGGGGCAGAATTGCAGGAAACCGATTTCAGGAGGTAGACTGGAATTGCATTGAAAGCATAGGAAAAGAGGCAGAACGTCCACAATGATGCACTTGGCCAAAAAGGGCGTATGCGTTTTTTCCTGAATATATTCAGGAAAAAACGCATACGCCCTTTTTGGCCAACCAAGCAAGCTTGCAAAGGAAATCTGCACTACAATGAAGTCTCACTTCCCCCCGGTCAAAAGGGCCATCTGAAAAAAGTGTAAAATCCAGAAAGGCAGGACAGGCCATGGAGAACTGGGAGCCTTGTTATGCTGATGGGCGGGATGTAAATTGCCAACAGACACTCGGGAGAAGTGTATGGTGTTTCCTGAAACATCTAAAAAACAAAGCAACAGAGCCTAGGGCACTTCCACTTATGGTCCTATAGCTTAGGGAAATTAAAATCAAAAAGACACAGCCACCCCAAAGTTTGGACGGCTCTGTTTACAAGAACCTCGTTTACAGTACAAGTTCAACATCGCAGAAAGTGAAAAATGGATAAAGAAGTTGTGGTATTTACTTACAAAGCAATATCACTCAGCAATGAAATCTATGTCATCAGGCCCTTAGCAGCACAATGAGTGGATTCAGGTATGATGATTCTAACTGAAATAAGTCACACAGAAAAAGAAACATCATAAGATATCAGTAATACACGGAATGTAAACTTGGCTACACAGGAACTGAATTACAGAACAGAACAGGGTCTCAAATTTAGAAAACCAACTTATGCTTGCTTAAGGGGAAAGGTGAGTTGGGGTGCTGCATAAAACCAGAGATTGAAATGAGCACAGATAAAGTTCCTTAAGTCAAATATGGAATAGACAAGAGCTACTCCTTGCTCAACGAAATGGACTCAACACCGCATATTAAACGCCTAAGAATGTACCTGACTAGTAAGTATCTTAAAACCTATGGATTGCTATGTCTCCGAAAGAGAATCAAGCATGTGTACAGGGGCATAAACGCAGCAGTGATAGGATTGGAGAGGTTCGGTGAGCAAATGAAGACCCTTTGAAGTCATATTGCATGGTACCCATTCCACGGGTTTCAACTCTCCAGGTTTAAGGTATTCTTCCTTCAGCTAAAACATGCATGTGGAACCCAGAGTATGATCAACCATGTGATCGGGAGACGTGTTCAAATATGTCTCAGTTTTCCTCCCCTGGTACTCGGGTGCAACATTCCAGACGCTTTACTAACACTCTCCCCACTTGGAGAGTCAGCGCCTTTAACCTCCTGTTTGGCCCAGTTTGCAATTTCTGCGGAAGATGAACAGGAATAGCGAGAACCAATGAGAGACTAGCTGGAGGTGTCTGGACGGGCAAATTTAACTCTCATTTCCCACCAGGAAGAGGAAATAACCAAAGGCTCAGCGTGCCGTGCCGGAACCAGATTAGGGCCTGAAGCCATCCTGCGGTGTTGCGGCCAGCTCACAAGAAAGCGAGTTGAAGAAAGGAGCTCAGGGGCACTGTAATTCACAAACCTGCAGAGTTATAAATGACAGCTATCGTCCAAAAATAGACTGAAGTAAGGCTGCCAAGAGGACTTGAAAGCGGGGCAGAATTGCAGGAAACCGATTTCAGGAGGTAGACTGGAATTGCATTGAAAGCATAGGAAAAGAGGCAGAACGTCCACAATGATGCACTTGGCCAAAAAGGGCGTATGCGTTTTTTCCTGAATATATTCAGGAAAAAACGCATACGCCCTTTTTGGCCAACCAAGCAAGCTTGCAAAGGAAATCTGCACTACAATGAAGTCTCACTTCCCCCCGGTCAAAAGGGCCATCTGAAAAAAGTGTAAAATCCAGAAAGGCAGGACAGGCCATGGAGAACTGGGAGCCTTGTTATGCTGATGGGCGGGATGTAAATTGCCAACAGACACTCGGGAGAAGTGTATGGTGTTTCCTGAAACATCTAAAAAACAAAGCAACAGAGCCTAGGGCACTTCCACTTATGGTCCTATAGCTTAGGGAAATTAAAATCAAAAAGACACAGCCACCCCAAAGTTTGGGACGGCTCTGTTTACAAGAACCTCGTTTACAGTACAAGTTCAACATCGCAGAAAGTGAAAAATGGATAAAGAAGTTGTGGTATTTACTTACAAAGCAATATCACTCAGCAATGAAATCTATGTCATCAGGCCCTTAGCAGCACAATGAGTGGATTCAGGTATGATGATTCTAACTGAAATAAGTCACACAGAAAAAGAAACATCATAAGATATCAGTAATACACGGAATGGAAACTTGGCTACACAGGAACTGAATTACAGAACAGAACAGGGTCTCAAATTTAGAAAACCAACTTATGCTTGCTTAAGGGAAAGGTGAGTTGGGGTGCTGCATAAAACCAGAGATTGAAATGAGCACAGATAAAGTTCCTTAAGCCTAATATGGAATAGACAAGAGCTACTCCTTGCTCAACGAAATGGACTCAACACCGCATATTAAACGCCTAAGAATGTACCTGACTAGTAAGTATCTTAAAACCTATGGATTGCTATGTCTCCGAAAGAGAATCAAGCATGTGTACAGGGGCATAAACGCAGCAGTGATAGGATTGGAGAGGTTCGGTGAGCAAATGAAGACCCTTTGAAGTCATATTGCATGGTACCCATTCCACGGGTTTCAACTCTCCAGGTTTAAGGTATTCTTCCTTCAGCTAAAACATGCATGTGGAACCCAGAGTATGATCAACCATGTGATCGGGAGACGTGTTCAAATATGTCTCAGTTTTCCTCCCCTGGTACTCGGGTGCAACATTCCAGACGCTTTACTAACACTCTCCCCACTTGGAGAGTCAGCGCCTTTAACCTCCTGTTTGGCCCAGTTTGCAATTTCTGCGGAAGATGAACAGGAATAGCGAGAACCAATGAGAGACTAGCTGGAGGTGTCTGGACGGGCAAATTTAACTCTCATTTCCCACCAGGAAGAGGAATTAACCAAAGGCTCAGCGTGCCGTGCCGGAACCAGATTAGGGCCTGAAGCCATCCTGCGGTGTTGCGGCCAGCTCAAAAGAAAGCGAGTTGAAGAAAGGAGCTCAGGGGCACTGTAATTCACAAACCTGCAGAGTTATAAATGACAGCTATCGTCCAAAAATAGACTGAAGTAAGGCTGCCAAGAGGACTTGAAAGCGGGGCAGAATTGCAGGAAACCGATTTCAGGAGGTAGACTGGAATTGCATTGAAAGCATAGGAAAAGAGGCAGAACGTCCACAATGATGCACTTGGCCAAAAAGGGCGTATGCGTTTTTTCCTGAATATATTCAGGAAAAAACGCATACGCCCTTTTTGGCCAACCAAGCAAGCTTGCAAAGGAAATCTGCACTACAATGAAGTCTCACTTCCCCCCGTCAAAAGGGCCATCTGAAAAAAGTGTAAAATCCAGAAAGGCAGGACAGGCCATGGAGAACTGGGAGCCTTGTTATGCTGATGGGCGGGATGTAAATTGCCAACAGACACTCGGGAGAAGTGTATGGTGTTTCCTGAAACATCTAAAACACAAAGCAACAGAGCCTAGGGCACTTCCACTTATGGTCCTATAGCTTAGGGAAATTAAAATCAAAAAGACACAGCCACCCCAAAGTTTGGAACGGCTCTGTTTACAAGAACCTCGTTTACAGTACAAGTTCAACATCGCAGAAAGTGAAAAATGGATAAAGAAGTTGTGGTATTTACTTACAAAGCAATATCACTCAGCAATGAAATCTATGTCATCAGGCCCTTAGCAGCACAATGAGTGGATTCAGGTATGATGATTCTAACTGAAATAAGTCACACAGAAAAAGAAACATCATAAGATATCAGTAATACACGGAATGTAAACTTGGCTACACAGGAACTGAATTACAGAACAGAACAGGGTCTCAAATTTAGAAAACCAACTTATGCTTGCTTAAGGGTAAAGGTGAGTTGGGGTGCTGCATAAAACCAGAGATTGAAATGAGCACAGATAAAGTTCCTTAAGCCAAATATGGAATAGACAAGAGCTACTCCTTGCTCAACGAAATGGACTCAACACCGCATATTAAACGCCTAAGAATGTACCTGACTAGTAAGTATCTTAAAACCTATGGATTGCTATGTCTCCGAAAGAGAATCAAGCATGTGTACAGGGGCATAAACGCACCAGTGATAGGATTGGAGAGGTTCGGTGAGCAAATGAAGACCCTTTGAAGTCATATTGCATGGTACCCATTCCACGGGTTTCAACTCCCAGGTTTAAGGTATTCTTCCTTCAGCTAAAACATGCATGTGGAACCTAGAGTATGATCAACCATGTGATCGGGAGACGTGTTCAAATATGTCTCAGTTTTCCTCCCCTGGTACTCGGGTGCAACATTCCAGACGCTTTACTAACACTCTCCCCACTTGGAGAGTCAGCCCTTTAACCTCCTGTTTGGCCCAGTTTGCAATTTCTGCGGAAGATGAACAGGAATAGCGAGAACCAATGAGAGACTAGCTGGAGGTGTCTGGACGGGCAAATTTAACTCTCATTTCCCACCAGGAAGAGGAAATAACCAAAGGCTCAGCGTGCCGTGCCGGAACCAGATTAGGGCCTGAAGCCATCCTGCGGTGTTGCGGCCAGCTCACAAGAAAGCGAGTTGAAGAAAGGAGCTCAGGGGCACTGTAATTCACAAACCTGCAGAGTTATAAATGACAGCTATCGTCCAAAAATAGACTGAAGTAAGGCTGCCAAGAGGACTTGAAAGCGGGGCAGAATTGCAGGAAACCGATTTCAGGAGGTAGACTGGAATTGCATTGAAAGCATAGGAAAAGAGGCAGAACGTCCACAATGATGCACTTGGCCAAAAAGGGCGTATGCGTTTTTTCCTGAATATATTCAGGAAAAAACGCATACGCCCTTTTTGGCCAACCAAGCAAGCTTGCAAAGGAAATCTGCACTACAATGAAGTCTCACTTCCCCCCGGTCAAAAGGGCCATCTGAAAAAAGTGTAAAATCCAGAAAGGCAGGACAGGCCATGGAGAACTGGGAGCCTTGTTATGCTGATGGGCGGGATGTAAATTGCCAACAGACACTCGGGAGAAGTGTATGGTGTTTCCTGAAACATCTAAAAAACAAAGCAACAGAGCCTAGGGCACTTCCACTTATGGTCCTATAGCTTAGGGAAATTAAAATCAAAAAGACACAGCCACCCCAAAGTTTGGAACGGCTCTGTTTACAAGAACCTCGTTTACAGTACAAGTTCAACATCGCAGAAAGTGAAAAATGGATAAAGAAGTTGTGGTATTTACTTACAAAGCAATATCACTCAGCAATGAAATCTATGTCATCAGGCCCTTAGCAGCACAATGAGTGGATTCAGGTATGATGATTCTAACTGAAATAAGTCACACAGAAAAAGAAACATCATAAGATATCAGTAATACACGGAATGTAAACTTGGCTACACAGGAACTGAATTACAGAACAGAACAGGGTCTCAAATTTAGAAAACCAACTTATGCTTGCTTAAGGGAAAGGTGAGTTGGGGTGCTGCATAAAACCAGAGATTGAAATGAGCACAGATAAAGTTCCTTAAGCCAAATATGGAATAGACAAGAGCTACTCCTTGCTCAACGAAATGGACTCAACACCGCATATTAAACGCCTAAGAATGTACCTGACTAGTAAGTATCTTAAAACCTATGGATTGCTATGTCTCCGAAAGAGAATCAAGCATGTGTACAGGGGCATAAACGCAGCAGTGATAGGATTGGAGAGGTTCGGTGAGCAAATGAAGACCCTTTGAAGTCATATTGCATGGTACCCATTCCACGGGTTTCAACTCCCAGGTTTAAGGTATTCTTCCTTCAGCTAAAACATGCATGTGGAACCCAGAGTATGATCAACCATGTGATCGGGAGACGTGTTCAAATATGTCTCAGTTTTCCTCCCCTGGTACTCGGGTGCAACATTCCAGACGCTTTACTAACACTCTCCCCACTTGGAGAGTCAGCCCTTTAACCTCCTGTTTGGCCCAGTTTGCAATTTCTGCGGAAGATGAACAGGAATAGCGAGAACCAATGAGAGACTAGCTGGAGGTGTCTGGACGGGCAAATTTAACTCTCATTTCCCACCAGGAAGAGGAAATAACCAAAGGCTCAGCGTGCCGTGCCGGAACCAGATTAGGGCCTGAAGCCATCCTGCGGTGTTGCGGCCAGCTCACAAGAAAGCGAGTTGAAGAAAGGAGCTCGGGGGCACTGTAATTCACAAACCTGCAGAGTTATAAATGACAGCTATCGTCCAAAAATAGACTGAAGTAAGGCTGCCAAGAGGACTTGAAAGCGGGGCAGAATTGCAGGAAACCGATTTCAGGAGGTAGACTGGAATTGCATTGAAAGCATAGGAAAAGAGGCAGAACGTCCACAATGATGCACTTGGCCAAAAAGGGCGTATGCGTTTTTTCCTGAATATATTCAGGAAAAAACGCATACGCCCTTTTTGGCCAACCAAGCAAGCTTGCAAAGGAAATCTGCACTACAATGAAGTCTCACTTCCCCCCGGTCAAAAGGGCCATCTGAAAAAAGTGTAAAATCCAGAAAGGCAGGACAGGCCATGGAGAACTGGGAGCCTTGTTATGCTGATGGGCGGGATGTAAATTGCCAACAGACACTCGGGAGAAGTGTATGGTGTTTCCTGAAACATCTAAAAAACAAAGCAACAGAGCCTAGGGCACTTCCACTTATGGTCCTATAGCTTAGGGAAATTAAAATCAAAAAGACACAGCCACCCCAAAGTTTGGACGGCTCTGTTTACAAGAACCTCGTTTACAGTACAAGTTCAACATCGCAGAAAGTGAAAAATGGATAAAGAAGTTGTGGTATTTACTTACAAAGCAATATCACTCAGCAATGAAATCTATGTCATCAGGCCCTTAGCAGCACAATGAGTGGATTCAGGTACGATGATTCTAACTGAAATAAGTCACACAGAAAAAGAAACATCATAAGATATCAGTAATACACGGAATGTAAACTTGGCTACACAGGAACTGAATTACAGAACAGAACAGGGTCTCAAATTTAGAAAACCAACTTATGCTTGCTTAAGGGGAAAGGTGAGTTGGGGTGCTGCATAAAACCAGAGATTGAAATGAGCACAGATAAAGTTCCTTAAGCCAAATATGGAATAGACAAGAGCTACTCCTTGCTCAACGAAATGGACTCAACACCGCATATTAAACGCCTAAGAATGTACCTGACTAGTAAGTATCTTAAAACCTATGGATTGCTATGTCTCCGAAAGAGAATCAAGCATGTGTACAGGGGCATAAACGCAGCAGTGATAGGATTGGAGAGGTTCAGTGAGCAAATGAAGACCCTTTGAAGTCATATTGCATGGTACCCATTCCACGGGTTTCAACTCTCCAGGTTTAAGGTATTCTTCCTTCAGCTAAAACATGCATGTGGAACCCAGAGTATGATCAACCATGTGATCGGGAGACGTGTTCAAATATGTCTCAGTTTTCCTCCCCTGGTACTCGGGTGCAACATTCCAGACGCTTTACTAACACTCTCCCCACTTGGAGAGTCAGTCCCTTTAACCTCCTGTTTGGCCCAGTTTGCAATTTCTGCGGAAGATGAACAGGAATAGCGAGAACCAATGAGAGACTAGCTGGAGGTGTCTGGACGGGCAAATTTAACTCTCATTTCCCACCAGGAAGAGGAATTAACCAAAGGCTCAGCGTGCCGTGCCGGAACCAGATTAGGGCCTGAAGCCATCCTGCGGTGTTGCGGCCAGCTCACAAGAAAGCGAGTTGAAGAAAGGAGCTCAGGGGCACTGTAATTCACAAACCTGCAGAGTTATAAATGACAGCTATCGTCCAAAAATAGACTGAAGTAAGGCTGCCAAGAGGACTTGAAAGCGGGGCAGAATTGCAGGAAACCGATTTCAGGAGGTAGACTGGAATTGCATTGAAAGCATAGGAAAAGAGGCAGAACGTCCACAATGATGCACTTGGCCAAAAAGGGCGTATGCGTTTTTTCCTGAATATATTCAGGAAAAAACGCATACGCCCTTTTTGGCCAACCAAGCAAGCTTGCAAAGGAAATCTGCACTACAATGAAGTCTCACTTCCCCCCGGTCAAAAGGGCCATCTGAAAAAAGTGTAAAATCCAGAAAGGCAGGACAGGCCATGGAGAACTGGGAGCCTTGTTATGCTGATGGGCGGGATGTAAATTGCCAACAGACACTCGGGAGAAGTGTATGGTGTTTCCTGAAACATCTAAAAAACAAAGCAACAGAGCCTAGGGCACTTCCACTTATGGTCCTATAGCTTAGGGAAATTAAAATCAAAAAGACACAGCCACCCCAAAGTTTGGAACGGCTCTGTTTACAAGAACCTCGTTTACAGTACAAGTTCAACATCGCAGAAAGTGAAAAATGGATAAAGAAGTTGTGGTATTTACTTACAAAGCAATATCACTCAGCAATGAAATCTATGTCATCAGGCCCTTAGCAGCACAATGAGTGGATTCAGGTATGATGATTCTAACTGAAATAAGTCACACAGAAAAAGAAACATCATAAGATATCAGTAATACACGGAATGTAAACTTGGCTACACAGGAACTGAATTACAGAACAGAACAGGGTCTCAAATTTAGAAAACCAACTTATGCTTGCTTAAGGGAAAGGTGAGTTGGGGTGCTGCATAAAACCAGAGATTGAAATGAGCACAGATAAAGTTCCTTAAGCCAAATATGGAATAGACAAGAGCTACTCCTTGCTCAACGAAATGGACTCAACACCGCATATTAAACGCCTAAGAATGTACCTGACTAGTAAGTATCTTAAAACCTATGGATTGCTATGTCTCCGAAAGAGAATCAAGCATGTGTACAGGGGCATAAACGCAGCAGTGATAGGATTGGAGAGGTTCGGTGAGCAAATGAAGACCCTTTGAAGTCATATTGCATGGTACCCATTCCACGGGTCTCAACTCTCCAGGTTTAAGGTATTCTTCCTTCAGCTAAAACATGCATGTGGAACCCAGAGTATGATCAACCATGTGAACGGGAGACGTGTTCAAATATGTCTCAGTTTTCCTCCCCTGGTACTCGGGTGCAACATTCCAGACGCTTTACTAACACTCTCCCCACTTGGAGAGTCAGCGCCTTTAACCTCCTGTTTGGCCCAGTTTGCAATTTCTGCGGAAGATGAACAGGAATAGCGAGAACCAATGAGAGACTAGCTGGAGGTGTCTGGACGGGCAAATTTAACTCTCATTTCCCACCAGGAAGAGGAAATAACCAAAGGCTCAGCGTGCCGTGCCGGAACCAGATTAGGGCCTGAAGCCATCCTGCGGTGTTGCGGCCAGTCACAAGAAAGCGAGTTGAAGAAAGGAGCTCAGGGGCACTGTAATTCACAAACCTGCAGAGTTATAAATGACAGCTATCGTCCAAAAATAGACTGAAGTAAGGCTGCCAAGAGGACTTGAAAGCGGGGCAGAATTGCAGGAAACCGATTTCAGGAGGTAGACTGGAATTGCATTGAAAGCATAGGAAAAGAGGCAGAACGTCCACAATGATGCACTTGGCCAAAAAGGGCGTATGCGTTTTTTCCTGAATATATTCAGGAAAAAACGCATACGCCCTTTTTGGCCAACCAAGCAAGCTTGCAAAGGAAATCTGCACTACAATGAAGTCTCACTTCCCCCCGGTCAAAAGGGCCATCTGAAAAAAGTGTAAAATCCAGAAAGGCAGGACAGGCCATGGAGAACTGGGAGCCTTGTTATGCTGATGGGCGGGATGTAAATTGCCAACAGACACTCGGGAGAAGTGTATGGTGTTTCCTGAAACATCTAAAAAACAAAGCAACAGAGCCTAGGGCACTTCCACTTATGGTCCTATAGCTTAGGGAAATTAAAATCAAAAAGACACAGCCACCCCAAAGTTTGGAACGGCTCTGTTTACAAGAACCTCGTTTACAGTACAAGTTCAACATCGCAGAAAGTGAAAAATGGATAAAGAAGTTGTGGTATTTACTTACAAAGCAATATCACTCAGCAATGAAATCTATGTCATCAGGCCCTTAGCAGCACAATGAGTGGATTCAGGTATGATGATTCTAACTGAAATAAGTCACACAGAAAAAGAAACATCATAAGATATCAGTAATACACGGAATGTAAACTTGGCTACACAGGAACTGAATTACAGAACAGAACAGGGTCTCAAATTTAGAAAACCAACTTATGCTTGCTTAAGGGGAAAGGTGAGTTGGGGTGCTGCATAAAACCAGAGATTGAAATGAGCACAGATAAAGTTCCTTAAGCCAAATATGGAATAGACAAGAGCTACTCCTTGCTCAACGAAATGGACTCAACACCGCATATTAAACGCCTAAGAATGTACCTGACTAGTAAGTATCTTAAAACCTATAGATTGCTATGTCTCCGAAAGAGAATCAAGCATGTGTACAGGGGCATAAACGCAGCAGTGATAGGATTGGAGAGGTTCGGTGAGCAAATGAAGACCCTTTGAAGTCATATTGCATGGTACCCATTCCACGGGTTTCAACTACCCAGGTTTAAGGTATTCTTCCTTCAGCTAAAACATGCATGTGGAACCCAGAGTATGATCAACCATGTGATCGGGAGACGTGTTCAAATATGTCTCAGTTTTCCTCCCCTGGTACTCGGGTGCAACATTCCAGACGCTTTACTAACACTCTCCCCACTTGGAGAGTCAGCCCTTTAACCTCCTGTTTGGCCCAGTTTGCAATTTCTGCGGAAGATGAACAGGAATAGCGAGAACCAATGAGAGACTAGCTGGAGGTGTCTGGACGGGCAAATTTAACTCTCATTTCCCACCAGGAAGAGGAATTAACCAAAGGCTCAGCGTGCCGTGCCGGAACCAGATTAGGGCCTGAAGCCATCCTGCGGTGTTGCGGCCAGGTCACAAGAAAGCGAGTTGAAGAAAGGAGCTCAGGGGCACTGTAATTCACAAACCTGCAGAGTTATAAATGACAGCTATCGTCCAAAAATAGACTGAAGTAAGGCTGCCAAGAGGACTTGAAAGCGGGGCAGAATTGCAGGAAACCGATTTCAGGAGGTAGACTGGAATTGCATTGAAAGCATAGGAAAAGAGGCAGAACGTCCACAATGATGCACTTGGCCAAAAAGGGCGTATGCGTTTTTTCCTGAATATATTCAGGAAAAAACGCATACGCCCTTTTTGGCCAACCAAGCAAGCTTGCAAAGGAAATCTGCACTACAATGAAGTCTCACTTCCCCCCGGTCAAAAGGGCCATCTGAAAAAAGTGTAAAATCCAGAAAGGCAGGACAGGCCATGGAGAACTGGGAGCCTTGTTATGCTGATGGGCGGGATGTAAATTGCCAACAGACACTCGGGAGAAGTGTATGGTGTTTCCTGAAACATCTAAAAAACAAAGCAACAGAGCCTAGGGCACTTCCACTTATGGTCCTATAGCTTAGGGAAATTAAAATCAAAAAGACACAGCCACCCCAAAGTTTGGAACGGCTCTGTTTACAAGAACCTCGTTTACAGTACAAGTTCAACATCGCAGAAAGTGAAAAATGGATAAAGAAGTTGTGGTATTTACTTACAAAGCAATATCACTCAGCAATGAAATCTATGTCATCAGGCCCTTAGCAGCACAATGAGTGGATTCAGGTATGATGATTCTAACTGAAATAAGTCACACAGAAAAAGAAACATCATAAGATATCAGTAATACACGGAATGTAAACTTGGCTACACAGGAACTGAATTACAGAACAGAACAGGGTCTCAAATTTAGAAAACCAACTTATGCTTGCTTAAGGGGAAAGGTGAGTTGGGGTGCTGCATAAAACCAGAGATTGAAATGAGCACAGATAAAGTTCCTTAAGCCAAATATGGAATAGACAAGAGCTACTCCTTGCTCAACGAAATGGACTCAACACCGCATATTAAACGCCTAAGAATGTACCTGACTAGTAAGTATCTTAAAACCTATGGATTGCTATGTCTCCGAAAGAGAATCAAGCATGTGTACAGGGGCATAAACGCAGCAGTGATAGGATTGGAGAGGTTCGGTGAGCAAATGAAGACCCTTTGAAGTCATATTGCATGGTACCCATTCCACGGGTTTCAACTCCCAGGTTTAAGGTATTCTTCCTTCAGCTAAAACATGCATGTGGAACCCAGAGTATGATCAACCATGTGAACGGGAGACGTGTTCAAATATGTCTCAGTTTTCCTCCCCTGGTACTCGGGTGCAACATTCCAGACGCTTTACTAACACTCTCCCCACTTGGAGAGTCAGCGCCTTTAACCTCCTGTTTGGCCCAGTTTGCAATTTCTGCGGAAGATGAACAGGAATAGCGAGAACCAATGAGAGACTAGCTGGAGGTGTCTGGACGGGCAAATTTAACTCTCATTTCCCACCAGGAAGAGGAAATAACCAAAGGCTCAGCGTGCCATGCCGGAACCAGATTAGGGCCTGAAGCCATCCAGCGATGTTGCGGCCAGGTCACAAGAAAGCAAGTTGAAGAAAGGAGCTCAGGGGCACTGTAATTCACAAACCTGCAGAGTTATAAATGACAGCTATCGTCCAAAAATAGACTGAAGTAAGGCTGCCAAGAGGACTTGAAAGCGGGGCAGAATTGCAGGAAACCGATTTCAGGAGGTAGACTGGAATTGCATTGAAAGCATAGGAAAAGAGGCAGAACGTCCACAATGATGCACTTGGCCAAAAAGGGCGTATGCGTTTTTTCCTGAATATATTCAGGAAAAAACGCATACGCCCTTTTTGGCCAACCAAGCAAGCTTGCAAAGGAAATCTGCACTACAATGAAGTCTCACTTCCCCCCGGTCAAAAGGGCCATCTGAAAAAAGTGTAAAATCCAGAAAGGCAGGACAGGCCATGGAGAACTGGGAGCCTTGTTATGCTGATGGGCGGGATGTAAATTGCCAACAGACACTCGGGAGAAGTGTATGGTGTTTCCTGAAACATCTAAAAAACAAAGCAACAGAGCCTAGGGCACTTCCACTTATGGTCCTATAGCTTAGGGAAATTAAAATCAAAAAGACACAGCCACCCCAAAGTTTGGGACGGCTCTGTTTACAAGAACCTCGTTTACAGTACAAGTTCAACATCGCAGAAAGTGAAAAATGGATAAAGAAGTTGTGGTATTTACTTACAAAGCAATATCACTCAGCAATGAAATCTATGTCATCAGGCCCTTAGCAGCACAATGAGTGGATTCAGGTATGATGATTCTAACTGAAATAAGTCACACAGAAAAAGAAACATCATAAGATATCAGTAATACACGGAATGTAAACTTGGCTACACAGGAACTGAATTACAGAACAGAACAGGGTCTCAAATTTAGAAAACCAACTTATGCTTGCTTAAGGGGAAAGGTGAGTTGGGGTGCTGCATAAAACCAGAGATTGAAATGAGCACAGATAAAGTTCCTTAAGCCAAATATGGAATAGACAAGAGCTACTCCTTGCTCAACGAAATGGACTCAACACCGCATATTAAACGCCTAAGAATGTACCTGACTAGTAAGTATCTTAAAACCTATGGATTGCTATGTCTCCGAAAGAGAATCAAGCATGTGTACAGGGGCATAAACGCAGCAGTGATAGGATTGGAGAGGTTCGGTGAGCAAATGAAGACCCTTTGAAGTCATATTGCATGGTACCCATTCCACGGGTTTCAACTCCCAGGTTTAAGGTATTCTTCCTTCAGCTAAAACATGCATGTGGAACCCAGAGTATGATCAACCATGTGAACGGGAGACGTGTTCAAATATGTCTCAGTTTTCCTCCCCTGGTACTCGGGTGCAACATTCCAGACGCTTTACTAACACTCTCCCCACTTGGAGAGTCAGTCCCTTTAACCTCCTGTTTGGCCCAGTTTGCAATTTCTGCGGAAGATGAACAGGAATAGCGAGAACCAATGAGAGACTAGCTGGAGGTGTCTGGACGGGCAAATTTAACTCTCATTTCCCACCAGGAAGAGGAATTAACCAAAGGCTCAGCGTGCCGTGCCGGAACCAGATTAGGGCCTGAAGCCATCCTGCGGTGTTGCGGCCAGGTCACAAGAAAGCGAGTTGAAGAAAGGAGCTCAGGGGCACTGTAATTCACAAACCTGCAGAGTTATAAATGACAGCTATCGTCCAAAAATAGACTGAAGTAAGGCTGCCAAGAGGACTTGAAAGCGGGGCAGAATTGCAGGAAACCTATTTCAGGAGGTAGACTGGAATTGCATTGAAAGCATAGGAAAAGAGGCAGAACGTCCACAATGATGCACTTGGCCAAAAAGGGCGTATGCGTTTTTTCCTGAATATATTCAGGAAAAAACGAATACGCCCTTTTTGGCCAACCAAGCAAGCTTGCAAAGGAAATCTGCACTACAATGAAGTCTCACTTCCCCCCGGTCAAAAGGGCCATCTGAAAAAAGTGTAAAATCCAGAAAGGCAGGACAGGCCATGGAGAACTGGGAGCCTTGTTATGCTGATGGGCGGGATGTAAATTGCCAACAGACACTCGGGAGAAGTGTATGGTGTTTCCTGAAACATCTAAAAAACAAAGCAACAGAGCCTAGGGCACTTCCACTTATGGTCCTATAGCTTAGGGAAATTAAAATCAAAAAGACACAGCCACCCCAAAGTTTGGGACGGCTCTGTTTACAAGAACCTCGTTTACAGTACAAGTTCAACATCGCAGAAAGTGAAAAATGGATAAAGAAGTTGTGGTATTTACTTACAAAGCAATATCACTCAGCAATGAAATCTATGTCATCAGGCCCTTAGCAGCACAATGAGTGGATTCAGGTATGATGATTCTAACTGAAATAAGTCACACAGAAAAAGAAACATCATAAGATATCAGTAATACACGGAATGTAAACTTGGCTACACAGGAACTGAATTACAGAACAGAACAGGGTCTCAAATTTAGAAAACCAACTTATGCTTGCTTAAGGGGAAAGGTGAGTTGGGGTGCTGCATAAAACCAGAGATTGAAATGAGCACAGATAAAGTTCCTTAAGCCAAATATGGAATAGACAAGAGCTACTCCTTGCTCAACGAAATGGACTCAACACCGCATATTAAACGCCTAAGAATGTACCTGACTAGTAAGTATCTTAAAACCTATGGATTGCTATGTCTCCGAAAGAGAATCAAGCATGTGTACAGGGGCATAAACGCAGCAGTGATAGGATTGGAGAGGTTCGGTGAGCAAATGAAGACCCTTTGAAGTCATATTGCATGGTACCCATTCCACGGGTTTCAACTCCCAGGTTTAAGGTATTCTTCCTTCAGCTAAAACATGCATGTGGAACCCAGAGTATGATCAACCATGTGATCGGGAGACGTGTTCAAATATGTCTCAGTTTTCCTCCCCTGGTACTCGGGTGCAACATTCCAGACGCTTTACTAACACTCTCCCCACTTGGAGAGTCAGCCCTTTAACCTCCTGTTTGGCCCAGTTTGCAATTTCTGCGGAAGATGAACAGGAATAGCGAGAACCAATGAGAGACTAGCTGGAGGTGTCTGGACGGGCAAATTTAACTCTCATTTCCCACCAGGAAGAGGAATTAACCAAAGGCTCAGCGTGCCGTGCCGGAACCAGATTAGGGCCTGAAGCCATCCTGCGGTGTTGCGGCCGGTCACAAGAAAGCGAGTTGAAGAAAGGAGCTCAGGGGCACTGTAATTCACAAACCTGCAGAGTTATAAATGACAGCTATCGTCCAAAAATAGACTGAAGTAAGGCTGCCAAGAGGACTTGAAAGCAGGGCAGAATTGCAGGAAACCGATTTCAGGAGGTAGACTGGAATTGCATTGAAAGCATAGGAAAAGAGGCAGAACGTCCACAATGATGCACTTGGCCAAAAAGGGCGTATGCGTTTTTTCCTGAATATATTCAGGAAAAAACGCATACGCCCTTTTTGGCCAACCAAGCAAGCTTGCAAAGGAAATCTGCACTACAATGAAGTCTCACTTCCCCCCGGTCAAAAGGGCCATCTGAAAAAAGTGTAAAATCCAGAAAGGCAGGACAGGCCATGGAGAACTGGGAGCCTTGTTATGCTGATGGGCGGGATGTAAATTGCCAACAGACACTCGGGAGAAGTGTATGGTGTTTCCTGAAACATCTAAAAAACAAAGCAACAGAGCCTAGGGCACTTCCACTTATGGTCCTATAGCTTAGGGAAATTAAAATCAAAAAGACACAGCCACCCCAAAGTTTGGGACGCCTCTGTTTACAAGAACCTCGTTTACAGTACAAGTTCAACATCGCAGAAAGTGAAAAATGGATAAAGAAGTTGTGGTATTTACTTACAAAGCAATATCACTCAGCAATGAAATCTATGTCATCAGGCCCTTAGCAGCACAATGAGTGGATTCAGGTATGATGATTCTAACTGAAATAAGTCACACAGAAAAAGAAACATCATAAGATATCAGTAATACACGGAATGTAAACTTGGCTACACAGGAACTGAATTACAGAACAGAACAGGGTCTCAAATTTAGAAAACCAACTTATGCTTGCTTAAGGGGAAAGGTGAGTTGGGGTGCTGCATAAAACCAGAGATTGAAATGAGCACAGATAAAGTTCCTTAAGCCAAATATGGAATAGACAAGAGCTACTCCTTGCTCAATGAAATGGACTCAACACCGCATATTAAACGCCTAAGAATGTACCTGACTAGTAAGTATCTTAAAACCTATGGATTGCTATGTCTCCGAAAGAGAATCAAGCATGTGTACAGGGGCATAAACGCAGCAGTGATAGGATTGGAGAGGTTCGGTGAGCAAATGAAGACCCTTTGAAGTCATATTGCATGGTACCCATTCCACGGGTTTCAACTACCCAGGTTTAAGGTATTCTTCCTTCAGCTAAAACATGCATGTGGAACCCAAGTATGATCAACCATGTGAACGGGAGACGTGTTCAAATATGTCTCAGTTTTCCTCCCCTGGTACTCGGGTGCAACATTCCAGACGCTTTACTAACACTCTCCCCACTTGGAGAGTCAGTCCCTTTAACCTCCTGTTTGGCCCAGTTTGCAATTTCTGCGGAAGATGAACAGGAATAGCGAGAACCAATGAGAGACTAGCTGGAGGTGTCTGGACGGGCAAATTTAACTCTCATTTCCCACCAGGAAGAGGAAATAACCAAAGGCTCAGCGTGCCGTGCCGGAACCAGATTAGGGCCTGAAGCCATCCTGCGGTGTTGCGGCCAGGTCACAAGAAAGCGAGTTGAAGAAAGGAGCTCAGGGGCACTGTAATTCACAAACCTGCAGAGTTATAAATGACAGCTATCGTCCAAAAATAGACTGAAGTAAGGCTGCCAAGAGGACTTGAAAGCGGGGCAGAATTGCAGGAAACCGATTTCAGGAGGTAGACTGGAATTGCATTGAAAGCATAGGAAAAGAGGCAGAACGTCCACAATGATGCACTTGGCCAAAAAGGGCGTATGCGTTTTTTCCTGAATATATTCAGGAAAAAACGCATACGCCCTTTTTGGCCAACCAAGCAAGCTTGCAAAGGAAATCTGCACTACAATGAAGTCTCACTTCCCCCCGGTCAAAAGGGCCATCTGAAAAAAGTGTAAAATCCAGAAAGGCAGGACAGGCCATGGAGAACTGGGAGCCTTGTTATGCTGATGGGCGGGATGTAAATTGCCAACAACACTTGGGAGAAGTGTATGGTGTTTCCTGAAACATCTAAAAAACAAAGCAACAGAGCCTAGGGCACTTCCACTTATGGTCCTATAGCTTAGGGAAATTAAAATCAAAAAGACACAGCCACCCCAAAGTTTGGAACGGCTCTGTTTACAAGAACCTCGTTTACAGTACAAGTTCAACATCGCAGAAAGTGAAAAATGGATAAAGAAGTTGTGGTATTTACTTACAAAGCAATATCACTCAGCAATGAAATCTATGTCATCAGGCCCTTAGCAGCACAATGAGTGGATTCAGGTATGATGATTCTAACTGAAATAAGTCACACAGAAAAAGAAACATCATAAGATATCAGTAATACACGGAATGTAAACTTGGCTACACAGGAACTGAATTACAGAACAGAACAGGGTCTCAAATTTAGAAAACCAACTTATGCTTGCTTAAGGGGAAAGGTGAGTTGGGGTGCTGCATAAAACCAGAGATTGAAATGAGCACAGATAAAGTTCCTTAAGCCAAATATGGAATAGACAAGAGCTACTCCTTGCTCAACGAAATGGACTCAACACCCCATATTAAACGCCTAAGAATGTACCTGACTAGTAAGTATCTTAAAACCTATGGATTGCTATGTCTCCGAAAGAGAATCAAGCATGTGTACAGGGGCATAAACGCAGCAGTGATAGGATTGGAGAGGTTCGGTGAGCAAATGAAGACCCTTTGAAGTCATATTGCATGGTACCCATTCCACGGGTTTCAACTACCCAGGTTTAAGGTATTCTTCCTTCAGCTAAAACATGCATGTGGAACCAGAGTATGATCAACCATGTGATCGGGAGACGTGTTCAAATATGTCTCAGTTTTCCTCCCCTGGTACTCGGGTGCAACATTCCAGACGCTTTACTAACACTCTCCCCACTTGGAGAGTCAGTCCCTTTAACCTCCTGTTTGGCCCAGTTTGCAATTTCTGCGGAAGATGAACAGGAATAGCGAGAACCAATGAGAGACTAGCTGGAGGTGTCTGGACGGGCAAATTTAACTCTCATTTCCCACCAGGAAGAGGAATTAACCAAAGGCTCAGCGTGCCGTGCCGGAACCAGATTAGGGCCTGAAGCCATCCTGCGGTGTTGCGGCCAGGTCACAAGAAAGCGAGTTGAAGAAAGGAGCTCAGGGGCACTGTAATTCACAAACCTGCAGAGTTATAAATGACAGCTATCGTCCAAAAATAGACTGAAGTAAGGCTGCCAAGAGGACTTGAAAGCGGGGCAGAATTGCAGGAAACCGATTTCAGGAGGTAGACTGGAATTGCATTGAAAGCATAGGAAAAGAGGCAGAACGTCCACAATGATGCACTTGGCCAAAAAGGGCGTATGCGTTTTTTCCTGAATATATTCAGGAAAAAACGCATACGCCCTTTTTGGCCAACCAAGCAAGCTTGCAAAGGAAATCTGCACTACAATGAAGTCTCACTTCCCCCCGGTCAAAAGGGCCATCTGAAAAAAGTGTAAAATCCAGAAAGGCAGGACAGGCCATGGAGAACTGGGAGCCTTGTTATGCTGATGGGCGGGATGTAAATTGCCAACAACACTCGGGAGAAGTGTATGGTGTTTCCTGAAACATCTAAAAAACAAAGCAACAGAGCCTAGGGCACTTCCACTTATGGTCCTATAGCTTAGGGAAATTAAAATCAAAAAGACACAGCCACCCCAAAGTTTGGACGGCTCTGTTTACAAGAACCTCGTTTACAGTACAAGTTCAACATCGCAGAAAGTGAAAAATGGATAAAGAAGTTGTGGTATTTACTTACAAAGCAATATCACTCAGCAATGAAATCTATGTCATCAGGCCCTTAGCAGCACAATGAGTGGATTCAGGTATGATGATTCTAACTGAAATAAGTCACACAGAAAAAGAAACATCATAAGATATCAGTAATACACGGAATGTAAACTTGGCTACACAGGAACTGAATTACAGAACAGAACAGGGTCTCAAATTTAGAAAACCAACTTATGCTTGCTTAAGGGTAAAGGTGAGTTGGGGTGCTGCATAAAACCAGAGATTGAAATGAGCACAGATAAAGTTCCTTAAGCCAAATATGGAATAGACAAGAGCTACTCCTTGCTCAACGAAATGGACTCAACACCCATATTAAACGCCTAAGAATGTACCTGACTAGTAAGTATCTTAAAACCTATGGATTGCTATGTCTCTGAAAGAGAATCAAGCATGTGTACAGGGGCATAAACGCAGCAGTGATAGGATTGGAGAGGTTCGGTGAGCAAATGAAGACCCTTTGAAGTCATATTGCATGGTACCCATTCCACGGGTCTCAACTCCCAGGTTTAAGGTATTCTTCCTTCAGCTAAAACATGCATGTGGAACCCAGAGTATGATCAACCATGTGATCGGGAGACGTGTTCAAATATGTCTCAGTTTTCCTCCCCTGGTACTCGGGTGCAACATTCCAGACGCTTTACTAACACTCTCCCCACTTGGAGAGTCAGTCCCTTTAACCTCCTGTTTGGCCCAGTTTGCAATTTCTGCGGAAGATGAACAGGAATAGCGAGAACCAATGAGAGACTAGCTGGAGGTGTCTGGACGGGCAAATTTAACTCTCATTTCCCACCAGGAAGAGGAATTAACCAAAGGCTCAGCGTGCCGTGCCGGAACCAGATTAGGGCCTGAAGCCATCCTGCGGTGTTGCGGCCAGCTCACAAGAAAGCGAGTTGAAGAAAGGAGCTCAGGGGCACTGTAATTCACAAACCTGCAGAGTTATAAATGACAGCTATCGTCCAAAAATAGACTGAAGTAAGGCTGCCAAGAGGACTTGAAAGCGGGGCAGAATTGCAGGAAACCGATTTCAGGAGGTAGACTGGAATTGCATTGAAAGCATAGGAAAAGAGGCAGAACGTCCACAATGATGCACTTGGCCAAAAAGGGCGTATGCGTTTTTTCCTGAATATATTCAGGAAAAAACGCATACGCCCTTTTTGGCCAACCAAGCAAGCTTGCAAAGGAAATCTGCACTACAATGAAGTCTCACTTCCCCCCGGTCAAAAGGGCCATCTGAAAAAAGTGTAAAATCCAGAAAGGCAGGACAGGCCATGGAGAACTGGGAGCCTTGTTATGCTGATGGGCGGGATGTAAATTGCCAACAGACACTCGGGAGAAGTGTATGGTGTTTCCTGAAACATCTAAAAAACAAAGCAACAGAGCCTAGGGCACTTCCACTTATGGTCCTATAGCTTAGGGAAATTAAAATCAAAAAGACACAGCCACCCCAAAGTTTGGGACGCCTCTGTTTACAAGAACCTCGTTTACAGTACAAGTTCAACATCGCAGAAAGTGAAAAATGGATAAAGAAGTTGTGGTATTTACTTACAAAGCAATATCACTCAGCAATGAAATCTATGTCATCAGGCCCTTAGCAGCACAATGAGTGGATTCAGGTATGATGATTCTAACTGAAATAAGTCACACAGAAAAAGAAACATCATAAGATATCAGTAATACACGGAATGTAAACTTGGCTACACAGGAACTGAATTACAGAACAGAACAGGGTCTCAAATTTAGAAAACCAACTTATGCTTGCTTAAGGGAAAGGTGAGTTGGGGTGCTGCATAAAACCAGAGATTGAAATGAGCACAGATAAAGTTCCTTAAGCCAAATATGGAATAGACAAGAGCTACTCCTTGCTCAACGAAATGGACTCAACACCGCATATTAAACGCCTAAGAATGTACCTGACTAGTAAGTATCTTAAAACCTATGGATTGCTATGTCTCCAAAAGAGAATCAAGCATGTGTACAGGGGCATAAACGCAGCAGTGATAGGATTGGAGAGGTTCGGTGAGCAAATGAAGACCCTTTGAAGTCATATTGCATGGTACCCATTCCACGGGTTTCAACTACCCAGGTTTTAGGTATTCTTCCTTCAGCTAAAACATGCATGTGGAACCCAGAGTATGATCAACCATGTGATCGGGAGACGTGTTCAAATATGTCTCAGTTTTCCTCCCCTGGTACTCGGGTGCAACATTCCAGACGCTTTACTAACACTCTCCCCACTTGGAGAGTCAGCGCCTTTAACCTCCTGTTTGGCCCAGTTTGCAATTTCTGCGGAAGATGAACAGGAATAGCGAGAACCAATGAGAGACTAGCTGGAGGTGTCTGGACGGGCAAATTTAACTCTCATTTCCCACCAGGAAGAGGAATTAACCAAAGGCTCAGCGTGCCGTGCCGGAACCAGATTAGGGCCTGAAGCCATCCTGCGGTGTTGCGGCCAGCTCACAAGAAAGCGAGTTGAAGAAAGGAGCTCAGGGGCACTGTAATTCACAAACCTGCAGAGTTATAAATGACAGCTATCGTCCAAAAATAGACTGAAGTAAGGCTGCCAAGAGGACTTGAAAGCGGGGCAGAATTGCAGGAAACCGATTTCAGGAGGTAGACTGGAATTGCATTGAAAGCATAGGAAAAGAGGCAGAACGTCCACAATGATGCACTTGGCCAAAAAGGGCGTATGCGTTTTTTCCTGAATATATTCAGGAAAAAACGCATACGCCCTTTTTGGCCAACCAAGCAAGCTTGCAAAGGAAATCTGCACTACAATGAAGTCTCACTTCCCCCCGGTCAAAAGGGCCATCTGAAAAAAGTGTAAAATCCAGAAAGGCAGGACAGGCCATGGAGAACTGGGAGCCTTGTTATGCTGATGGGCGGGATGTAAATTGCCAACAACCACTCGGGAGAAGTGTATGGTGTTTCCTGAACATCTAAAAAACAAAGCAACAGAGCCTAGGGCACTCTCCACTTATGGTCCTATAGCTTAGGGAAATTAAAATCAAAAAGACACAGCCACCCCAAAGTTTGGAACGGCTCTGTTTACAAGAACCTCGTTTACAGTACAAGTTCAACATCGCAGAAAGTGAAAAATGGATAAAGAAGTTGTGGTATTTACGTACAAAGCAATATCACTCAGCAATGAAATCTGTGTCATCAGGCCCTAGCAGCACAATGAGTGGATTCAGGTATGATGATTCTAACTGAAATAAGTCACACAGAAAAAGAAACATCATAAGATATCAGTAATACACGGAATGTAAACTTGGCTACACAGGAACTGAATTACAGAACAGAACAGTGTCTCAAATTTAGAAAACCAACTTATGCTTGCTTAAGGGGAAAGGTGAGTTGGGGTGCTGCATAAAACCAGAGATTGAAATGAGCACAGATAAAGTTCCTTAAGCCAAATATGGAATAGACAAGAGCTACTCCTTGCTCAACGAAATGGACTCAACACCGCATATTAAACGCCTAAGAATGTACCTGACTAGTAAGTATCTTAAAAACCTATGGATTGCTATGTCTCCGAAAGAGAATCAAGCATGTGTACAGGGGCATAAACGCAGCAGTGATAGGATTGGAGAGGTTCGGTGAGCAAATGAAGACCCTTTGAAGTCATATTGCATGGTACCCATTCCACGGGTTTCAACTACCCAGGTTTAAGGTATTCTTCCTTCAGCTAAAACATGCATGTGGAACCTAGAGTATGATCAACCATGTGATCGGGAGACGTGTTCAAATATGTCTCAGTTTTCGTACCCTGGTACTCGGGTGCAACATTCCAGACGCTTTACTAACACTCTCCCGACTTGGAGAGTCAGTCCCCTTTAACCTCCTGTTTGGCCCAGTTTGCAATTTCTGCGGAAGATGAACAGGAATAGCGAGAACCAATGAGAGACTAGCTGGAGGTGTCTGGACGGGCAAATTTAACTCTCATTTCCCACCAGGAAGAGGAATTAACCAAAGGCTCAGCGTGCCGTGCCGGAACCAGATTAGGGCCTGAAGCCATCCTGCGGTGTTGCGGCCAGGTCACAAGAAAGCGAGTTGAAGAAAGGAGCTCAGGGGCACTGTAATTCACAAACCTGCAGAGTTATAAATGACAGCTATCGTCCAAAAATATACTGAAGTAAGGCTGCCAAGAGGACTTGAAAGCGGGGCAGAATTGCAGGAAACCGATTTCAGGAGGTAGACTGGAATTGCATTGAAAGCATAGGAAAAGAGGCAGAACGTCCACAATGATGCACTTGGCCAAAAAGGGCGTATGCGTTTTTTCCTGAATATATTCAGGAAAAAAACGCATACGCCCTTTTTGGCCAACCAAGCAAGCTTGCAAAGGAAATCTGCACTACAATGAAGTCTCACTTCCCCCCGGTCAAAAGGGCCATCTGAAAAAAGTGTAAAATCCAGAAAGGCAGGACAGGCCATGGAGAACTGGGAGCCTTGTTATGCTGATGGGCGGGATGTAAATTGCCAACAGACACTCGGGAGAAGTGTATGGTGTTTCCTGAAACATCTAAAAAACAAAGCAACAGAGCCTAGGGCACTTCCACTTATGGTCCTATAGCTTAGGGAAATTAAAATCAAAAAGACACAGCCACCCCAAAGTTTGGGACGCCTCTGTTTACAAGAACCTCATTTACCGTACAAGTTCAATATCACAGAAAGTGAAAAATGGATAAAGAAGTTGTGGTACTTACGTACAATGCAGTATCACTCAGCAATGAAATCTATGTCATCAGGCCCGTAGCAGCATAATGAGTGGATTCAGGTACGATGATTCTAACTGAAATAAGTCACACAGAAAAAGAAACATCATAAGATATCAGTAATACACGGAATGTAAACTTGGCTACACAGGAACTGAATTCCAAAAACAGAACAGGGTCTCAAATTTAGAAAACCAACTTATGCTTGCTTAAGGGGAAAGGTGAGTTGGGGTGCTGCATAAAACCAGAGATTGAAATGAGCACAGATAAAGTTCCTTAAGCCAAATATGGAATAGACAAGAGCTACTCCTTGCTCAACGAAATGGACTCAACACCGCATATTAAACGCCTAAGAATGTACCTGACTAGTAAGTATCTTAAAACCTATGGATTGCTATGTCTCCGAAAGAGAATCAAGCATGTGTACAGGGGCATAAACGCAGCAGTGATAGGATTGGAGAGGTTCGGTGAGCAAATGAAGACCCTTTGAAGTCATATTGCATGGTACCCATTCCACGGGTTTCAACTACCCAGGTTTAAGGTATTCTTCCTTCAGCTAAAACATGCATGTGGAACCTAGAGTATGATCAACCATGTGAATGGGAGACGTGTTCAAATATGTCTCAGTTTTCCTCCCCTGGTACTCGGGTGCAACATTCCAGACGCTTTACTAACACTCTCCCCGACTTGGAGAGTCAGTCCCTTTAACCTCCTGTTTGGCCCAGTTTGCAATTTCTGCGGAAGATGAACAGGAATAGCGAGAACCAATGAGAGACTAGCTGGAGGTGTCTGGACGGGCAAATTTAACTCTCATTTCCCACCAGGAAGAGGAATTAACCAAAGGCTCAGCGTGCCGTGCCGGAACCAGATTAGGGCCTGAAGCCATCCTGCGGTGTTGCGGCCAGGTCACAAGAAAGCGAGTTGAAGAAAGGAGCTCAGGGGCACTGTAATTCACAAACCTGCAGAGTTATAAATGACAGCTATCGTCCAAAAATAGACTGAAGTAAGGCTGCCAAGAGGACTTGAAAGCGGGGCAGAATTGCAGGAAACCGATTTCAGGAGGTAGACTGGAATTGCATTGAAAGCATAGGAAAAGAGGCAGAACGTCCACAATGATGCACTTGGCCAAAAAGGGCGTATGCGTTTTTTCCTGAATATATTCAGGAAAAAACGCATACGCCCTTTTTGGCCAACCAAGCAAGCTTGCCAAGGAAATCTGCACTACAATGAAGTCTCACTTCCCCCCGGTCAAAAGGGCCATCTGAAAAAAGTGTAAAATCCAGAAAGGCAGGACAGGCCATGGAGAACTGGGAGCCTTGTTATGCTGATGGGCGGGATGTAAATTGCCAACAGACACTCGGGAGAAGTGTATGGTGTTTCCTGAAACATCTAAAAAACAAAGCAACAGAGCCTAGGGCACTTCCACTTATGGTCCTATAGCTTAGGGAAATTAAAATCAAAAAGACACAGCCACCCCAAAGTTTGGGACGCTCTGTTTACAAGAACCTCGTTTACCGTACAAGTTCAATATCACAGAAAGTGAAAAATGGATAAAGAACTTGTGGTACTTACGTACAATGCAGTATCACTCAGCAATGAAATCTATGTCATCAGGCCCTTAGCAGCACAATGAGTGGATTCAGGTACGATGATTCTAACTGAAATAAGTCACACAGAAAAAGAAACATCATAAGATATCAGTAATACACGGAATGTAAACTTGGCTACACAGGAACTGAATTACAGAACAGAACAGGGTCTCAAATTTAGAAAACCAACTTATGCTTGCTTAAGGGGAAAGGTGAGTTGGGGTGCTGCATAAAACCAGAGATTGAAATGAGCACAGATAAAGTTCCTTAAGCCAAATATGGAATAGACAAGAGCTACTCCTTGCTCAACGAAATGGACTCAACACCGCATATTAAACGCCTAAGAATGTACCTGACTAGTAAGTATCTTAAAACCTATGGATTGCTATGTCTCCGAAAGAGAATCAAGCATGTGTACAGGGGCATAAACGCAGCAGTGATAGGATTGGAGAGGTTCGGTGAGCAAATGAAGACCCTTTGAAGTCATATTGCATGGTACCCATTCCACGGGTTTCAACTACTCCAGGTTTAAGGTATTCTTCCTTCAGCTAAAACATGCATGTGGAACCTAGAGTATGATCAACCATGTGATCGGGAGACGTGTTCAAATATGTCTCAGTTTTTCGTACCCTGGTACTCGGGTGCAACATTCCAGACGCTTTACTAACACTCTCCCCGACTTGGAGAGTCAGTCCCTTTAACCTCCTGTTTGGCCCAGTTTGCAATTTCTGCGGAAGATGAACAGGAATAGCGAGAACCAATGAGAGACTAGCTGGAGGTGTCTGGACGGGCAAATTTAACTCTCATTTCCCACCAGGAAGAGGAATTAACCAAAGGCTCAGCGTGCCGTGCCGGAACCAGATTAGGGCCTGAAGCCATCCTGCGGTGTTGCGG
>NW_022983452.1:0-16896 GCF_011762595.2 Tursiops truncatus | reverse complement strand
GAATGTTTTACCATGCATTTCAGCCAATGAATTTATAATTGGCTAGCAAATTATTATTTTACAAAATAAGTAATATAAAGTATAGAAATGTTAATTAATCTTAGAATAATAAATTCAAAAATTTGTAGAAATAAGTCTTCTAATGGGTTAATATTTAGAAATATATACAAAGCAAAGTCATTCTTAGAAAAAGTATTACTTTGGTCGGCTTCATTCTTATTCAGTTCCAAACAGAATTATGATGATTGGGTTCAACCAAAATATGTTTGAATATTAAATGAAATATAGACAACTATGTGAGTTACAAATTTTATTTTCAAATATATCTCATTTAAGATGGGATTTCAGACCTTGTGATCTTGCTAGTGCCTTGATACTGTGTCCACCCAATATGACTTCTGGGCCTTCTGCTATTCACCTATGTGTTCATGTGACATCTAATGTGCACTATTTAGGGTAGAGAAATATTCATAGCAGGATCACAGACTGCCAACATAACATAACATAACATAACATCACAGACTGCCAACATCAAGCTAGGTCTGACCCTCCTGTCCCTCATCCTTTCATTCATTTATGCCCTCACTCATGACAATCAAGCCACAGTGTTCTTACATCATGCAGGTTTGTGCCCATCTCAGGGCCTTTGTACTGCTCTCCCTCTGCCTAGAATGTCCTTGACCTAGAGCTTCAAATGACTGGTGTCTTCTGCTCACCTGGATGATAGCTCAGATGTTAGCTCTTCAAACAAGACTTCATAGATCATTCCATCTAATGTCTCGTCCCTCCCCATCACCATTCCACATTACCCTGATTTGTTTTCTTCATAACACTCCTTAAAGTTTTTTTCTCTCATTATATTTACTTATAGGAGTCTGTGTACTCCCACCACACAATGTGAGAGTATAATCCTGCCTGTCTCATTCACAAATGTATCTCCGGTGCTTACAATTCTCAGTAAATAAGTATTGAATAAGTGAATGCAAGGGACCTTAAAGTCCTTTAGTTCAGATCCCTCAATTAGAGATGAGAAGTTAAGTGAGCTACGGAATGTCACACAGGCCAATTGTCCCTCAACCTAATCCAGGGATAATAACCTCTAAAGTTTTATCTAAAGTTTTTATCTGCTCTAAAATTTAAGACCAGAATCACCTGCTAATGATTGAAAAAACGCAAACACTTAGATTCAGGAAAAAAATATTCTCCACAATATAAAACTGTGTGAACATTTAGGGGACTTTCTAGGCCAACAGTTTTTATTGAAACACAGGAGCAAAAGTGGTCTCAGTGAACTGATAGTCTCTGAAGGATTCAGATTCAGAGACTACTAAGTCCTTTCCCAGGATTTATTGCCACAAAATTCAGCTAGAAAAAAACACCTGTTTTAGTGTCCCTTCTGATACTTAAGTTTCCTTTTAACATGTTCAAAAGTGAAATGAAGATACCCTCAAAATTGTGTGGTTAACTGGTTAAAAATAATTGCTTGAAAAGAGCATAAGTCTCTCTAAAAATAAAATGTAACTTCTGCTTCCAACTGTAAAAGAACCAGTGTCTGGATATCCTCACCTACCTATGATAATTAAAAAGATAGACAAAATACATGAAACTACTGTTTTCAGGACACTGAACAACAGGCAGTGAACGACTATGTCCCTTGAGTAGAGGTCAAAAAAGTGAGCTAATGAACCACCTGGCTTTCGGCCTAGAAGCAGTTTTCATGCCTCACGCGCAGGGAGGGGAAACCCAGATATAGCCTAGCAAAAATCTGAATTGAGAATACAGACCAACTGGGGAAGCCCAGGAGGCTATAATTTGTGGGTCAGAGTATCAAAAAGGAGGGAGATATCCAGAAAGAAAGTTCCAGAACTGCCTAATGATCCCTCTGAATCTTTATTGAATACTGATTATAGCATGCACAGGGTGAAATTCCACAAGGACTGGGCAGGAACAACTTTTGAGGATAAAACAATTACTGAGGACTTAAATTAAATAATTCCAAGAGTTCATATAGGTCTGTGAGTTCTTACATGCCAGAGTTGAGAAACCTCATTGAATACATGGCAAAAAGTGGTCTTGTGCCTGAAACAGGGTGGAGAGTGGTCTGCTCCAGGGGCTGCTGGGTTCCTGTGAGATATCCTTGCTGTGTGTCCCAGCTCAAGCTGAGTAAACGCTCTGGCAACACTCACTCCCACACCACAGAATGGCACTGGATCTGGGGTGGCCACAACCAAAGAAAAGGACACAACGGTGAGCTGTGTTTAATCAGAGCTGCAGAAACCTACACAGGCAGAACATTAGACCTCTGTAGGCACAGGGTTCCCATTTGATACAGATCTCCCCTCCTTTGGACAAAATTCCTGGTGTAAGGAGAAGGAAAGGCACACACTTAAGGGGAACAGAGGCAGCTAGAGGATGACCCTCAGGGCTTTCCTCCAGCAACTTGAGATTAGATCCTGTCCCTGAAAGGGCAGTGATGGCCACTGAGAAGAAAGGAAGTCCTACCTCACACCCTGCACAGGCTGCAGTTCCTCCATTTCCAGCCAACCCCCCAGAAATGTGATAGCTGGCAGCACACCCTGAAGAAAGATGTGACTGGCATTCACATCAAAACCAACCCTCACATCAAAGGCATTGGACACACACATTCTGTATAGGGATGCTCACATATAAGAACACCCTTTCAAGACCACAATACGTTACTGTTTCATAGAGACAAAGTTAAGTAAAATGAAAAGTCTGAGAAACCACTCTCAATTGAAAGAACAAGATAAAACCCCAAAAGAAAATAATGAAACAGAAACAAATAATTTACAAGATAAGGAATTTAAAACATTGGTAATAAAAATGTTAACTAAATTAGGGAAAAGAATTGGTCAAAACACTGATCATTTTAACAAGGAGCTGGAAAATATAAAAGACCCAATCAAAAATAGATAATTCAATATCTGAAATAATAAACACACTAGAAGTAATAAATAGCAGGACTAAGTGATACAGAAGAAGGAGAAGAGAGAGAGAAGGGCGTCATAACATGTATTTGAAGAAATTGTGGCTGAAATTTCCCAAACCAGAAGAAAGAAACAGATATCCAGGTTCAGAAAGGACAAAGGGTCCCAAACAAGAAGAATCAAAAGAGACCACAACAACACATATTACAATTAAAATGGCAAAAGTTAAAGAGAGAATTCTAAAGGCAGCAAGAGCAAAACAAAGGACTCATATACAAGGGAATTCCCCATAGGTTATCAGCTGATTTCTCTGCAGACACTTTGGAGGCCAGAAGGGTGTGGCATGATATATTCAAAGTGCTGAAAGGTAAAACCCTGCAACCCAGGATACACTACCCAGCAAGATTATCATTTACAATAGAAGGACGAGATATAGAACTTCTCAGACAAGTAGAAAACTCAAATAATTCATCAATACTAAATCTATCCTAAAAGAAATATTGAAGTGTCTTCTCTAAATGGAAAAGATCTAAGAATCTATAAGAAAGGGAAAATCCCACTAGGAAAAGAACCTATATAGTAAGGATTGAGGATTACTCAAATAAGACAGTATGCAGATTAAAAGACAAAAAAAATGTAAAAAACAACTGTACCTGAACAGTTAAGGGATAAGCATGAAGATGTAAAATATGACATCAAAAACACAAAATGTGGGGGAGGGGAGTAAACAATGGAGATCATTTAGAATGTGTTTCAACTTAAATGGACTACCACTTGAAAACAAGTAGTTACAACTATGGGTCAAAAGATATGAACCTTGTGGTAACCACAAATCAAAGACATACAATACATCTACAAAAACCAGAAAGAAAGGAACCCAATCATACTACTAAACAAAAGCATCAAACCACAACTTTAGAAACAAAAAGAAGAAATGAACATAGAAAACTACAAAAACAATGGGAAAACAAGTAATAAAATGGCAACAAGTACATACCTATCAATAATTTACTTTAAATGTCAATGGACTAAATGCTCTGACCAAAAACATAAGGTGGCTGATTGGGTTATAAAAAAACCTTTAAAGTGCTGCTTACAAGAGACTCACTGTAGGACTAAAGACACACAGAGTCAGAAATTAGGGGATGGAAACTGATTTTCACACAAAGGGAAATGACAGGGAAGTCGGAGTAGAAATACATGTCACATAAAAGAGACAAAATTAGAAAATACCTTGAGATAAATGAAAATGGAAACAAAATTTTCCAAAATCTATGGGATGAATCAAAGCCGTTTTTTTTTTTTAACATCTTTATTGCGGTATAATTGCTTTACAATGGTGTGTTAGTTTCTGCTTTATAACAAAGTGAATCAGTTATACATATACATATGTTCCCATATCTCTTCCCTCTTGCATTTCCCCCCCTCCCACCCTCCCTATACGACCCCTCCAGGCGGTCACAAAGCACTGAGCCGATATCCCTGTGCCATGCAGCTGCTTCCCACTAGCTATCTACCTTACGTTTGTTAGTGTATATATGTCCATGCCTCTCTCTCGCCCTGTCACAGCTCACCCTTCCCTTCCCAAATCCCCAACTCCGCTCTCCAGTAGGCCTGTCTTTATTCCTGCCTTACCCCTAGGTTCTTCATGACATTTTTTTCCTTAAATTCCATATATATGTGATAGCATACGGTATTTGTCTTTCTCTTTCTGACTTACTTCACTCTGTATGACAGACTCTAGGTCTATCCACCTCATTATAAATAGCTCAATTTCGTTTCTTTTTATGGCTGAGTAATATTCTATTGTATATATGTGCTACGTCTTCTTTATCCATTCATCCAATGATGGGATCTTAGGTGGTTTCCACCTCTGGGCTATTGTAAATAGAGCTGCAATGAACATTTTGGTACATGACTATCTTTGAATTTTGGTTTTCTCAGGGTATATGCTCAGTAGTGGGATTGCTGGGTCATATGGTAGTACTATTTGTAGATTTTTAAGGAACCTCCATACTGTTCTCCATAGTGACTGAACCAATTCACATTCCGACCAGCAGTGCAAGAGTGTTCCCTTTTCTCCACACCCTCTCCAGCATTTATTATTTCTAGATTTTTTGGTGATGGCCATTCTGACTGGTGTGAGATGATATCTCATTGTAGCTTTGATTTGCATTTCTCTAATGATTAATGATGTTTAGCATTCTTTCATGTGTTTGTTGGTAGTCTGTATATCTTCTCTGGAGAAATGTCTATTTAGGTCTTCTGCCCATTTTTTCGACTGGGTTGTCTGTTTTTTTGTTATTCAGCTGCAAGGGCTGCTTGTAAATTTTGGAAATTAATCCTTTGACAGTTGCTTCATTTGCAAATATTTTCTCCCATTCTGAGGGTTGTCTTTTGGTCTTGTTTATGGCTTCCTTTGATGTGCAAAAGTTTTGAAGTTTCATTAGATCCAATTTGTTTATTTTTGTTTTTTATTTCCATTTCTCTAGGAGGTGGATCAAAAAGGATCTTGCTGTGATTATGTCACAGAGTGTTCTGCTATGTTTTCCTCTAAGAGTTTGATAGTTTTTGGCCTTAAATTTAGATATTTAATCTATTTGAGCTTATTTTTGTGTATGGTGTTAGGGAGTAACCTAATCTCATACCTTTATGTGTACCTGTCCAGTTTTCCCAGCACCATTATTGAAGAGGTAGTCCTTTCTCCACTGTACATTCCTGCCAACTTTATCAAAGATATGGTGTCCATATGTGCATGGGTTTATATCTGGGCTTTCTTTCCTGTTCCATTAATCTATCTTTCTGTTTTTGTGCCAGTACCATACTCTCTTGATTACTGTAGCTTTGTAGTATAGTCTGAAGTCAGGGAGCCTGATTCCTCCAGCTCCGTTTTTCGTTCTCAAGATTGCTTTGGCTATTCGGGGTCTTTTTTGTTTCCATACAAATTGGTGAAAGTTTTTGTTCTAATTCTGCGGAAAATGCCAGTGGTAGTTTGATAGGGATTGCATGAATCTGTAGATTGCTTCGGGTAGTAGAGTCATTTTCACAATGTTGATTCTTCCAATCCAAGAACATGGTATATCTCTCCATCTATTTGTATCAACTTTAATTTCTTTAACAAGTGTCTTATAATTTTCGGCATACAGGTCTTCTGTCTCCTTAGGTAGGTTTATTCCTAGATATTTTATTCTTTTTGTTGCAGTGGTAAATGGCAGTGTTTTCTTGATTTCACTTTCAGGCATTTCATCATTAGTATATAGGAATGCCAGAGATTTCTGTGCATTAATTTTGTATCCTGATACTTTACCAAATTCATTGATTAGCTCTAGTAGTTTTCTGGTAACATCTTTAGGATTCTCTATGTATAGTATGATGTCATCTGCAAACAGTGACAGCTTTATTCTTCTTTTCCGATTTGGATTCCTTTTATTCCCTTTTCTTCTTTGATTGCTGTGGCTAAAATTTCCAAAACTATGTTGAATAAGAGTGGGGGAGAGTGGGCAACCTTGCCTTGTTCCTGATCTTAGTGGAAATGCTTTCAGTTTTTCACCATTGAGGATGATGTTGGCTGTGGACTTATCATATATGGCCTTTATTATGTTGAGGAAATTTCTCTCTATGCCTACTTTCTGCAGGGTTTTTATCATTAATGGGTGTTGAATTTTGTCAAAGGCTTTCTCTGCATCTATTGAGATGATCATATGGTTTTTCTCCTTCAGTCTGTTAATATGGTTTATCACATTGATAGATTTGCATATATTGAAGAATCCTTGCATTCCTGGAATAAACCCCACTTGATCATAGTGTATGATCCTTTTAATGTGCTGTTGGATTCTGTTTGCTGGTATTTTGTTCAGGATTTTTGCATCTATGCTGATCAGTGATATTGGCCTGTAGTTTTCTTTCTTTGTGACATCCTTGTCTGGTTTTGGTATCAAGGCGATGGTGTCCGCATAGAAGGAATTTGGGAGTGTTCCTCCCTCTGCTATATTTTGGAAGAGTTTGAGAAGGATAGGTGATAGCTTTTCTCTAAATGTTTGATAGAATTCGCCTGTGAAGCCATCTGGTCCTGGGCTTTTGTTTCTTGGAAGATTTTTAATCACAATTTCAACTTCAGTGCTTGTGATTGGTCTGTTCATATTTTCTATTTCTTCCTGATTCAATCTTGGCAGGTTGTGCTTTTCTAAAAATTTGTCCATTTCTTCCAGATTGTCCATTTTATTGGCATAGGGTTACTTGTAGTAATCTCTCATGATCTTTTTTATTTCTGTAGTGTCAGTTGTTACTTCTCCTTTTTCATTTCTAATTCTATTGATTTGAGTCTTCTTCCATTTTTTCTGGATGAGTCTGTCTAATGGTTTATCTATTTTGTTTATCTTCTCAAAGAACCAGCTTTTAGTTTATTGATCTTTGCTATCGTTCCCTTCATTTCTTTTTCATTTATTTCTGATCTGATTTTTAGTATTTCTTTCCTTCTGCTAACTTTGGGTTATTTTTCTTCTTCTTTTTCTAATTGCTTTATGTGTAAGGTTAGGTTGTTTATTCAAGATGTTTCCTGTTTGTTAATTAAGATTGTATTGCTATAAACTTCCCTCTTAGAACTGCTTTTGCTGCATCCCATAGGTTTTGGGTCGTCTTGTCTCCATTGTCATGTGTTTCTAGGTATTTTTTGATTTCCTCTTTGATTTCTTCAGTGACCTCTTTGTTATTAAGTAGTGTATTGTTTAGCCTCCATGTGTTTGTATTTTTTTACAGATCTTTTCCTGTAATTGATATCTAGTCTAATAGTGTTGTTGTCGGAAAAGATACTTGATACAATTTCAATTTTCTTAAATTTACCAAGGCTTGATTTGTGACCCAAGATATGATCTACCCTGTAGAATGTTCCAAGAGCACTTGAGAAAAAAGTGTATTCTGTTGTTTTTGTTTTTTTTTTTTTTTTTTTTTTTTTTGTTTTTTTTTTTTTTTTTTTTTTTATGCGGTACGCGGGCCTCTCACTGCTGCGGCCTCTCCCATTGCGGAGCGCAGGCTCCGGACGTGCAGGCTCAGCGGCCATGGCTCACAGGCCCAGCCGCTCCGCGGCATGTGGGATCTTCCCAGACCGGGGCACGAACCCCTGTCCCCTGCACCGGCAGGCGGACTCTCAACCACTGCGCCACCAGGGGAGCCCTATTCTGTTGTTTTTGGATGGAATGTCCTATAAATATCAATTAAGTCCATCTTGTTTAATGTATCATTTAAAGCTTGTGTTTCCTTATTTATTTTCATTTTGTATGATCTGTCCATTGGTGAAAGTGGGGTGTTAAAGTCCGCTACTATGAATATGTTACTTTCGATTTCCCCTTTTTGGGCTGTTAGTTTTTGCCTTATGTATTGTGGTGCTCCTATGTTGGTTGCATAAATATTTACAATTGCTATATCTTCTTGGATCGATCCCTTGATCATTATGTAGTGTCCTTCTTTGTCTCTTCTAATAGTCTTTATTTTAAAGTCTATTTTGTCTGGTATGAGAATTGCTACTCCAGCTTTGTTTCGGTTTCCATTTGCATGGAATATCTTTTTCCATCCCCTTACTTTCAGTCTTATGTGTCTCTAGGTCTGAAGTGGGTCTCTGGTAGACAGAATAAATTCGCGTCTTGTTTTTGTATCCATTCAGCCAATCTGTGTCTTTTGGTGGAAGCATTTAATCCATTTACATTTAAGGTAATTATCGATATGTATGTTCCTATTGCCTTTTTCTAAATTGTTTTGGGTTCGTTATTATAGGTCTTTTCCTTCTCTTGTGTTTCTTGTCTAGAGAAGTTCCTTTAGCAGTTGTTATAAAGCTGGTTTGGTGGTGCTGAACTCTCTCAGCTTTTGCTTGTCTGTAAAGGTTTTAATTTCACCATCAAATCTGAATGAGATCCTTGCTGGGTAGAGTAATCTTGGTTGCAGGTTTTTCTCCTTAATCACTTTCAGTATGTCCTGCCACTCCCTTCTTGCTTGCAGAGTTTCTGCTGAGAGATCAGCTGTTAACCTTATGGGGATTCCCTTGTGTGTTATTTGTGGGTTTTCCCTTGCTGCTTTTAATATGCTTTCTTTGTATTTAGTTTTTGACAGTTTGATTAATATGTGTCTTGGTGCATTTCTCCTTGGATTTATTCTGTATGGGACTCTCTGTGCTTCCTGGACTTGATTCACTATTTCCTTTCCCATATTAGGAAAGTTTTCAACTATAATCTCTCCAAATATTTTCTCAGTCCCGTTCTTTTCCTCTTCTTCTTCTGGAACCCGTATAATTCGAATGTTGGTGCATTTAATGTTGTCCCAGAGGTCTCTGAGACTGTCCTCAGTTCTTTTCATTCTTTTTCTTTATTCTGCTCTGCAGTGGTTATTTCCACTATTTTATCTTCCAAGTCACTTATCCGTTCTTCTGCCTCAGTTATTCTGCTATTGATCCCATCTAGAGTCTTTTTCATTTCATTTATTGTGTTGTTCATCGTTGCTTGTTTCATCTTTATTTCTTCTAGGTCCTTGTTAAATGTTTCTTGCATTTTGTCTATTCTATTTCCAAGATTTTGGATCATCTTCACTATCATTATTCTGAATTCTTTTTCAGGTCAACTCCCTATTTCCTCTTCATTTGTTAGGTCTTGTGCATTTTTATCATGTTCCTTCATCTGTGCTGTGTTTTTGTCTTCTCATTTTGCTTATCTTATTGTGTTTGGGGTCTCCTTTTTGCAGACTGCAGGTTCGTAGTTCCCGCTGTTTTTGATGTCTGTCTCCAGTGGCTAAGGTTGGTTCAGTGGGTTGTGTAGGTTTCCTGGTAGAGGGGACTAGTGCCTGTGTTGTGATGGATGAGGCTGGATCTTGTCTCTCTAGTGAGCAGGTCCACGTCTGGTGGTGTGTTTTGGGGTGTCTGTGGACTTATGATTTTAGGCAGTCTCTCTGCTAATGGGTTGTGTTGTGCTCCTCTTTTGCTAGTTGTTTGGCATAGGTTGTCCAGCACTGTAGCTTGCTGGTCGTTAAATGAATCTGGGTGCTGGTCTTAAGATGGAGGTCTCTGGGAGATTTTCGCCATTTGATATTATGTGGAGCTGGGAGGTCTCTTGTTGACCAGTGTCCTGAAGTTGGCTCTCCCACCTCAGAGGCAGAGCGCTGACTCCTGGCTGGAGTACCAAGAGCCTTTCATCCACATGGCTCAGAATAAAAGGGAGAAAAAGTACAGTGAATTCGTAGAGGTAGGAAGAAAGAAAGAAAGAAAGAAAGAAAGGAGGGAAGGAAGGAAGAAAGAAAGATAGAAAGAAAGAAAGAAGAACAGAAGGAAAGAAGGCAAGAAAGAAAGAAAGGAGGGAGGGAGGGAGGGAGGGAGGAATTAAAGAAGGAGGGAAGGGAGGAAAAAAGAGAGAAAGAAAGAAGATACAGTGAAATAAAATAAAGTATGATAAAGTTATTGAATTAAAAAATAATGATTTAGAAAAAAAACAAGGGACGAATAAACCTTAGGACAAATGGTGGAAACAAAGTTATACAGACAAAATCTTACACAGAAGCATAAACATACACCCTCACAAAAAGAGGTAAAGGGGAAAAATCATAAATCTTGCTCTCAAAGTCCACCTCCTCAATTTGGGATGATTCCTTGTCTAGAGGAGGGTAGGAAGGAAAGAAAGAAAGAAAGAAAGAATGTAAAGTATAATAAAGTTATTAAAATTAATTATTAAGAAAACATTTTTTAAAACAAAACAATATACAGATAGAACCCTAGGACAAATGGTGGAAGCAAAGCTATACAGACAAGTTCTCACAAGAAGCATACACATACACATTCACAAAAAGAGGAAAAGGGGAAAAATCATAGATCTTGCTCTCAAAGTCCACCTCCTCAATTTGGGATGAGTCATTGTCTATTCATGTATTCCACAGATGCAGGGTACATCAAGTTGATTGTGGAGCTTTAATCCTCTGTTTTTGAGGCTGCTGGGAGAGATTTCCCATTCTCTTCTTTGTTCTCACAGGTCACAGGGGCTCAGCTTTGGATTTGGACCTGCCTCTGCATGTAGGTCGCTGGAGGGCGTCTGTTTTTTGCTCAGACAGGATGGGGTTAAAGGAGCCGCTGATTCGGGGGCTGTGGCCCACTCAGGCCAGGTAGAGGGAGGTGAACGGTGTGCGGGGCGGGACTGTGATGGCAGAGGCCAGCATGACGTTGCACCAGCCTGAGGCCCGTCATGCGTTCTCCCGGGGAAGTTGTCCCTGGATCCCGGGAACCTGGCAGTGGCGGGCTGCACAGTCGCCCCGGAATAGTGGTGTGGATAGTGACCTAGGCTCGCACACAGGCCCCTTGGCTGTGGCAGCAGCATCCTTAGTGTCTCCCGCTCATCTCTGGGGTCCGTGCTTCTAGCCGTGGCTTGCGCCTGTCTCTGGTATCCACGTTTTTAGCCGCAGCTTGCGTCCGACCCGCGGGTCCGCATTTTAACCATGGCTCGCGCCCGTCTCTGGGGTTCGCGCTTTTAGCTGCGGTTTGTGCCTGTCTCTCCAGTTCATGCTTTCACCAGCAGCTCGTGCCCCTCTCTGGAGTTCCTTTAAGCAGTGCTCTTAAACCCCTCTCCTCATGCACCAGGAAACAAAGAGGGAAGAAAAAGTCTTTTGCTTCTTCGGCAGGTGCAGACTTTTCCCCGGACTCCCTCCCGGCTAGCCGTGGTGCACTAACCCCTCCAGGGTGTGTTCAAGCCGCCGACCCCAGTCCTCTCCCTGTGCTCCAACCGAAGCCCGAGCCTCAGCTCGCAGCCCCACCTGCCGCTGCGGGTGAGCAGAGAAGCCTCTCGGGCTGGTGAGTGCCGGTCAGCACTGATCCTCTGTGCGGGAATCTCCCCACTTTGCCCTCCACACCGCTGTTGCTGTGCTGTCCTCTGTGGCTCCAAACTCCCCCCTCCGCCTCCCACAATCTCCGCCTGTGAAGGGACTTCCTAGTGTGTGGAAACCTTTCCTCCTTCACAGCTCCCTCCCACTGGTGCAGGTGCCATGCCTATTCTTTTGCCTCTCTTTTTTCTTTTGCCTTACCCAGGTACGTGGGGAGTTTCTTGCCTTTTGGGAGGTCTGAGGTCTTCGGCCAACATTCAGTAGGTGTTCTGTAGGAGTTGTTCCACGTGTAGATGTATTTCTGGTGTATCTGTGGTGAGGAAGGTGATTTCCATGTCTTACTCTTCCTCCATCTTCGAGCATGTGTCTAATCTCATAATTTTACATGTAGCTGTACAGTTTTCCCAGCACCACTTATTGAAGAGGCAGTCCTTTCTCCACTGTACATTCCTGCCTTCTTCATCAAAGATAAGGGGACCATATGTGTGTGGGTTTATCTCTGGGCTTTCTATCCTGTTCCTTTGATCTATCTTTCTGTTTTTGTGCCAGTACCATACTCTCTTGATTACTGTAGCTTTGTAGTATAGTCTGAAGTCAGGGAGCCTGATTCCTCCAGCTCCGTTTTTCATTCTCAAGATTGCTTTGGCTATTCGGGGTCTTTTGTGTTTCCATACAAATTGTGAAATTTTTTGTTCTAGTTCTGTGAAAAATGCCAGTGGTAGTTTGATAGGGATTGCATTGAATCTATAGATTGCTTTGGGTAGTAGAGTCATTTTCACAATGTTGATTCTTCCAATCCAAGAACATGGTATATCTCTCCAACTATTTGTATCATCTTTAATTTCTTTCATGAGTGTCTTATACTTTTCTGCATATAGGTCTTTTGTCTCCTTAGGTATTTTTATTCCTATATATTTTATTCTTTTGTTGCAATACTAAGTGGGAGTGTTTTCTTGATTTCACTTTCAGATTTTTCATCATTAGTGTATAGAAATGCAAGAGATTTCTGTGCATTAATTTTGTATCCTGCTACTTTTCCAAATTCATTGATTAGATATAGTAGTTTTCTTGTAACATCTTTAGGATTCCCTATGTATAATATGATGTCATCTGCAAAGAGTGACAGCTTTACTTCTTCTTTTCTGATTTGGATTCCTTTTATTTCCTTTCCTTCTTTGATTGCTGTGGCTAAAACTTCCAAAACTATGTTGAATAAGAGTGATGAGAGTGGGCAACCTTGTCTTGTTCCTGATCTTAGTGGAAATGCTTTCAGTTTTTCACCATTGAGGATGATGTTGGCCGTGAGTTTGTCATAAATGGCCTTTATTATGTTGAAGAAAGTTCCCTCTATGCCTACTTTCTGCAGGGTTTTTATCATAAATGGGTGTTGAATTTTGTCAAAGGCTTTCTCTGCATCTATTGAGATCATCATATGGTTTTTCTCCCTCAATTTTTTAATATGGTTTATCACATTGATAGCTTTGCGTATATTGAAGAATCCTTGCATTCCTGGAATAAACCCCACTTGATCATGTTGTATGACCCTTTTAATGTGCTGTTGGATTCTGTTTGCTAGTATTTTGTTGAGGATTTTTGCATCTATGTTCATCAGTGATATTGGCCTGTAGTTTTCTTTCTTTGTGACATCCTTGTCTGGTTTTGGCATCAAGGCGATGGTGGCCTCGTAGAAGGAACTGGGGAGTGTTCCTCCCTCTGCTATATTTTGGAAGAGTTTGAGAAGGATAGGTGTTAGCTCTTCTCTAAATGTTTGATAGAATTCGCCTGTGAAGCCATCTGGTCCTGGGCTTTTCTTTGTTGGAAGATTTTTAATCACAGTTTCAACTTCAGTGCTTGTGATTGGTCTGTTCATATTTTCTATTTCTTCCTGATTCAGTCTTGGCAGGTTGTGCATTTCTAAGAATTTGTCCATTTCTTCCAGATTGTCCATTTTTTGGCATAGAGTTACTTGTAGTAATCTCTCATGATCTTTTGTATTTCTGCAGTGTCAGTTGTTACTTCTCCTTTTTCATTTCTAATTCTATTGATTTGAATCTTCTCCCTTTTTTTCTTGATGGGTCTGGCTAATGGTTTACCTATTTTGTTTATCTTCTCAAAGAACCAGCTTTTAGCTTTATTGATCTTTGCTATTGTTTCCATCATTTCTTTTTCATTTATTTCTGATCTGATTTTTATGATTTCTTTCCATCTGCCTACTTTGGGGGTTTTTTTGTTCTTCTTTCTCCAATAGCTTGAGGTGCAAGGTTAGGTTGTTTGTTCGACATGTTTTCTGCTTCTTAAGGTGGGCTGGTATTGCTATAAACTTCCCTCTTAGAACTGCTATTGCTACATCACATAGCTTTTGGGTCGTTGTGTCTCCATTGTCATTTGTTTCTTGGTATTTTTGATTTCCTCTTTGATTTCTTCAGTGATCACTTCGTTATTAAGTAGTGTATTGTTTAGCATCCATGTGTTTTTATTTTATAAAGAACTTTTCCTGTAACTGATATCTAGTCTCATGGTGTTGCGGTCGGAAAAGATACTTGATACAATTTCAATTTTCTTAAATTTATGAAGGCTTGATTTGTGACCCAAGATATGGTCTATCCTGGAGAATGTTCGTGAGCACTTGAGAAAAATGTGTATTCTGTTGTTTTTTTATGGAATGTCCTATAAATATCAGTTAGGTCCATCTTGTTTAATGTATCATTTAAAGCTTGTGTTTCCTAATTTATTTTCATTTTAGATGATATGCCCATTGATGAAAGTGGGGTGTTAAAGTCCCCTACTATGAATGTGTTACTGTCGATTTCCCATTTTATGGCTGTTAGTATTTGCCTTATGTATTGAGGTGCTCCTATGTTGGGTTCATAAATGTTTACAATTTTTATATCTTCTTCTTGGGTCAATCCCTTTATCATTATGTAGTGTTCTTCTTTGTTTCTTCTAACAGTCTTTATTTTAAAGTCTATTTTGTCTGATATGAGAATTGCTACTCCAGCTTTCTTTTGGTTTCCATTTGCATGGAATATCTTCTTCCATCCCCTTACTTTCAGTCTGTATATGTCTCTAGGTCTGAAGTGGGTCTCCTGTAGACAGCATATATATGGGTCTTGTTTTTGTATCCATTCAGCCAATCTGTGTCTTTTGGTGGGAGTATTTAGTCCATTTACATTTAAGGTAATTATCAATATGTATATTCCTATGCCAATTTTCTAAATTGTTTGGTTCCGTTATTATAGGTCTTTTCTTTCTTTTGTGTTTCTTGCCTAGATAAGTTCCTTTAGCATTTGTTGTAAAGCTGGTTTGGTGGTGCTAAACTCTCTCAGCTTTTGCTTGTCTGTAAAGGTTTTAATTTCGCCATCAAATCTGAATGAGATCCTTGCTGGGTAGAGTAACCTTGGTTGCAGGTTTTTCTCCTTCATCACTTTCAGTATGTCCTGCCACTCCCTTCTTGGTTGCAGAGTTTCTGCTGAGAGATCAGCTGTTAACCTTATGGGGATTCCCTTGTGTGTTATTTGTTGTTTATCTCTTGCTGCTTTTAAAATGCTTTCTTGTATTTAAATTTTGACAGTTTGATTAATATGTGTCTTGGCAAATTTCTCCTTGGATTTATACTGTATGGGACTCTCTGTGCTTCCTGGACTTGATTAACTATTTCCTTTCCCATATTAGGGAAGTTTTCATCTATAATCACTTCAAATATTTTCTCAGTCCCTTTCTTTTTCTCTTCTTCTTCTGGCACCCCAATAATTTGAATGTTGGTGCATTTAATGTTGTCCCAGTGGTCTCTGAGATTGTCCTCAGTTCTTTTCATTCTTTTTCTTTATTCTGCTCTGCAGTAGTTATTTCCACTATTTTAACTTCCAGGTCACTTATCCATTCTTCTGCCTCAGTTATTCCGCTATTGATCCCATCTAGAGTCTTTTTCATTTCATTGATTGTATTGTTCACCGTTGCTTGTTTCATCTTTATTTCTACTAGGTCCTTGTTAAATGTTTCTTGCATTTTGTCCATTCTATTTCCAAGATTTTGGATCATCTTTACTATCGTTATTCTGAATTCTTTTTCAGGTCAACTGCCTATTTCCTCTTCCTTTGTTAAGTCTCGTGCATTTTTATCTTGCTCCTTCATCTGCTGTGTGTTTTTCTGTCTTCTCATTTTGCTTATCTTACTGTGTTTGGGGTCTCCTATTTGCAGGCTGCAGGTTCGTCATTCCCGTTGTTTTTGATGTTTGTCCGCAGTGGCTAAGGTTGGTTCAGTGGGTTGTGTAGGTTTCCTGGTAGAGGGGACTAGTGCCTGTGTTGTGGTGGATGAGGCTGGATCTTGTCTCTCTAGTGAGCAGGTCCACGTCTTGTGGCGTGTTTTGGGGTGTCTGTGGACTTATTATGATTTTAGGCAGCCTCTCTGCTAATGGGTTGTGTTGTGCTCCTCTTTTGCTAGTTGTTTGGTATAGGTTGTGTAGCACTGTAGCTTGCTGGTCGTTGAGTGAAGCTGGGTGCTGGTGTTGAGATCGAGATCTCTGGGATATTTTCACCACTTGATTTTATGTAGAGCTGGGAGGTGTCTTGTTGACCAGTGTCCTGAAGTTGGCTCTCCCACCTCAGAGGCACAGTACTCACTCCTGGCTGCAGCCTGAAGTGCATTTCATCCACGTGGCTCAGAATCAAAGGGAGAAAAAGTAGAGAGACATAATTAGTAGAAGTAGGAAGAAAGAAAGAAAGTAAGAAAGAAGAAAGAAAGAATGAAAGAAGAAAGAAAGAAAGAATGAAAGAAAAGGAAAGAAAAGAGGGAAGGAAGGAAGAAAGAAAGAAAGAGTAAAGAAGGAAAGAAAGCAGGGTGGGAGAGAGGGAGGAAGGAAGGAAGGAAGGAGGGAAGGAAGGAAAATAGAAAGAAAAAAGATACAGTAAAATAAAATAAAATATAATAAAGTTATTAAATTAAAAAATAATTATTTAGAAAAAAATACCTGACTGATAGAACCTTAGGACAAATGGTGGAAGCAAAGCTATACAGACAACATCTTACACAGAAGCATACACATCCACCCTCACAAAAGGAGGTAAAGGGGAAAAAATCATAAATCTTGCTCTCAATGTCCACCTCCTCAATT